>NC_079172.1:34499424-34601924 GCF_947568905.1 Ostrea edulis | reverse complement strand
ATAGTTAGAGTAGAAATGTTCTGGGTAGTGGGTTAACCTTTTAGCTCGATTGGTCCTGATAAACCTACTGTAGCACTAATCTGCCAAGGTTTTACTCCATTACAAACATAATTAAACCTACTTCGACACAGACATGCAAAGACATTACTCTCCTCAATTATAACTGAACCCCCTCCTAATACAGAAAATTAAAGGAATTACCCTATCGCAAACATCAGTGAACCCACTCCATCAGACATGTAGAGAAATTACTCTATATCAAACATATGTAAACCTATTATTGTATAAACATTGTCACGGCATTACTCTATCGCAAACATAAGTGAACGCACGACAGAAAATCGACAATTCTCCATATAATAATATTGATAGGACATCAAATAGGTATTGCGGATTTCTCACAGTTTAACGTATTACAAAGAAAGAGTTACTTACTCAAGTAGACGAAATCCAATGAACGTGATTGAACTAGCTTGTAGAACACACAAATACTTTCGAATAAATGTCATAACAAAAGATAAACGATCACATTTCAATTGATCATCATTAACATTTCATGAAACTATTTACATGACTGCATTCAGATGTGTAAGTGAAGATAACCAACAGTGGTCAATGGCATAAATCCTATAAAGAATACAAAATGAAGATATGGGGAAATACGAATCCCTGGATATACCAGAGGTGGAATCAAGTGTCTAGGAGCAGTATACATGTCCCTGTTGACTGGTTACACCCACCGTGAACCATGTGTCTTTAATCATGTACACAGAATAATCTGTAGTAAAAATCAGCATGTAAAGAAGAACTGATATGAAATACATCGACAGCATTCGACCCATTCAACTGATATTATGTAGGCCATCATTTAAAGAGATGCAAATGAAAAGGTGAATATATGTATTTATATGTATATAACAAACTACATGTACTTGTTCACACATGTATTTATGTGAGAGCTGTGTAATGAGAAACTAATGTGAAGGAAGCACGGATTAAGAAAATTGTGATTTCTGAGATGGTTGCTGATCTCGGGTGTTGTGTATTGAAATTGGATTTTATCAATGCGGCTATTTTAACTAAATGTACGCAACATAAATAACAAATGAAGCATAGGGTCATTTAAAAAGATTAAACAGCGTATGTTTGACATATTGCAGGATAATATTCGTTCAGTTTTCCATTGACAAAAACCACCCATTTTCCAGACTTTTAACAGAAGTTATATGTAGTTATTATAGGGATTTCCTTTACGTTTCTCAGACATTAATTTACTTTATATTGTTCTGGATACACACACTACGTTTGTTGTTTGTTACCTGGTATATATATATATATATATATATACATATATATATATATATATATATATATATATATATATATATATATATATACCTGTTATATCACCGTTACAAAAAAGTAATCTCAGTTTCACGACTAGGAAGTAGAGGGTACGGAACTTGGCCGCATACGACCTAAGACGTAAAATTAAGCATTCTCTTACTAGAGGGCGCGTACGCTTCACATACACCTCTGTCAACACCTTTGTAAAACAATTCTTGTATAACTTTTAATATTGACATTAACAAATTTCGTCATCAAACAAAAATATTCAATTAGTAGAAACTGATTATTCCAAGTATATAACGCTAATTCCTCTTAATATTTCCCTAAATGAAATGTCTCGTCAATGAATGTACATCATTTTCCATACAGGAATCAACAAACCAGGGTGCTTAAAAAGCGGACTTTGTATTTTACATGTTAAGGAAAAATACTTTGGAAAAGGGAAGATTTGGACAAACTCAAACGCAACTCCATTCATCATAATGGAATTCATGCTTAATCAATATTCATTAAGCAAAATGTAGATGCACCAAACGATCACGCTAGCTGCATGCAATATCACTCGCAGGGTTTAACTGAAAACTGGTTTCCTAATTTTTCTGTGCAACTGTTATATATTTTCCACACAAATCAATACATTTTTTTTTTCACAGTAGCGCTTTCCACATTGCAAGAAATCCGTGTTTTATCCATCATTTTTACTGTTTATGTTATAAAAAGGGAATATAACGAAGTGATCAATTTCATTAATACAGAATGCAAAATTCAGAATAGGACGAACACATTAGACATTAGACAAATCAGAGGTGGGATTATTTGAAAAAGGAGGAGTAGGCATCCCTGTTATGAATCATGTGATTAAATTGTTACTTGATGTAGAACTATTTTCCAGGCGTTGATAGAGGAGAAAGTGAAGCTTGTGTAACGTGAATTATGGCGAGAGAATGACAATTAGGTTGTATTGCTCATTTGTGAGGGTGAGAGGTATATCTGATGAAACCTTAAAATTCGAGGTCCCTATTTTCGACAGGCATTGATACAATGAAAATTATCTCATTGTTACGAGTGCCAGCCACATACCAAAATCGTCACACTTCTCCTACAGCTTATAAAGTCTCACGACGAGTGACAAAATATCGAAATGACGAAAACCAAACAAAACAATAGCTCTCCTAGGCAGGGAATCGTCCACTACAATAAGTGTCTAAAGCTTTTTCTATGAAGTCCCCTAGTGACCTTATCCTTTGACCTCTCGATCCAAAAACCACCTGGGTTTTCCCTCTCTTGATAACAAAGATAAATTTGAAGTATTAAATAAATCGAGCAAAAACTGTGATCTGTAGAGTGTCTTTTTCTGTAAAATTCCGTAGTGGTCTTGATCTTTAACCTTTCGAACCCAAAATCAAGTATTATTTCTAACCTCTCGAATCCAAAATCAAGTATTATTCTTTTCCTGAACGAAGCTACAAATGAATTATCAAATACATCGAGCAAATATTTGGCCTCTAGAGTTCCTAAAAGTTCAGCGTCTCTCTCCCTCTCTCTCCCTCTCTCACACACACACACACACACACACACACACACACACACACACACACACGAAAATTGTTCTGTTACAATAAATCCCAAGAGGATACCAAACGAAATATTTCTATTGCATCATACTGTGAACATGTTTACACATTTACATTCACTATGAACAACAATAATAGAAGTTGAAATACAATTTTATCCTAAATATAAATTTAGACATTTAAGTAATCACATAGACAATACAATGACTGAATTTTGAGCAGTATTGAAATATCACATTTGTATAAGTACTACAATTAAATATAACAGAATGAAATTTATCTTAGGATGAGCTATATCAGTTATACATTCGTTTACTAATCACTATTCAACTTCCAATTTCACTTTTAAAACTTCTGAAAGTTTTAAACTAAATGGTTGCCTTCGCCGGACAATATTGTGAAGAATCTAACGAATGGACAAATTACGACTGTCTATAAACATTTCTACATTTTTGAAAAGTGTCACATTGGAAACGATTTTAAGCAATATACTCAAGAAGTACCACACAATTTAGTTTACAGAAACCATATATAATTAATAGTCAAAATATGAGACAGTAACAAAATACATATTTTAAAAATACATATATATTAATCATTTCCGGGTTCTCCTGGTGTCACAAATCCTACTGTTATATGGATCAACATATCGACCTCAAACAATTTCGTCTCTTAATTCAATATGAATGTCTTCGTCATTAATATAAGCGCCATTGACAAATTTGATAGTCCCATTTTCTGCGTTTCCATTTCCAATATTGACTCTACCGTTTTCTAGTCTATGATTAATTTCTGCCACGACCGTTCTAGGTTCTCCAATTCTTTTTTGATGCTGCGGCTGGACTTTATTTCCAACATGATCAATTATGTTAGGAAGCTGAGTCTCCACGTCCGGTAAAGAGTTCAACAGTTTCCTAACGAACCACTTTTCATTAATTCTAAGAGTCACGTGAGTTTTGATGTAAAATTGCACTTCATCGTCCATTGTTTCTAAGTCAGCGTCCTCGCCAATAATGACGATTAAATGATTACTTCGGACGCGCAAGGACTTCTCACTTGCTATTCTAAAAGTGAAAACAGACCACTCGTCCTGTAGATGATTCCCAGAAAGGATAAAGATAGTGTGTAGTGAACTATCAATGGCTTTTAGAACGTTCTCTTCTTTTGAAGCTCCTGGAACAAAGTCTCGGTCAGGAAGACATAGCAAATAGCCATTGTTTTCTAGAGTTGGTCTTAATTCATTCATTATGTAAGGCATTTCACTATCTGCGTACGAAATGAAGCAGTGCCTGTTGTACAGATCATTATCGAAACCCTCTTCTCCATACGTCTCCTGGATGAAGTATTTTATGTCAGGTAAACTTTTTGTTTTATCAGTCGTATCTTTGTACTGGGGCATGGAATAGAGAAGTTTTTCATGAAACAAAGCTTGTGTTGCGTCAATATAACGTCCCCTCTTGATATACCTCTGCATATCTTTTATCATTACTTGTTTCAACGTCACCTCATGACACACAACGATAGCGTAGTTCGTTCTCAATTCTTTGATCTTTTCCTGAGCTTCATTCCAGGCAACTTTTAGCAAGTCGTCTTCAATGAATTCCGGTGATAATATTATCAGCATCCGTTTGCTGTGTTTCACAATGCTAGCAATATTTTCCAAGTATGTAAAACCAGCTACAAAGTCTCTCATCATTTCACAGACGACATAGTAGTCTTTTTGAAATTCCAAATATTTAACAACATTCTCCATCACCCAATCCGTCATCTCTGGGGCATGAAGAACCAAAACGTCGATGATTTCTTTCCCATCTTTGTCGTCTTTATCAAATGGATGAATCCCCAAGTAAATATACATTAATACCTTGACCTCTAACCTGTATGCATACATCAGACATAGTGTAATGATCAGTACTAGCAGCACTAACGAACATGTGACAGTTGGTACAACAACATGTTTTATAGAATCAAAGTCTTCTAAACAAACAAAATCCTCATCTGGAACGCTGATAAAAAATTTCCCCTTTTCCTCCTCGTCATCTACATTGCATGTAACATCGGTGACACCTTCGATGACGGCCATATTCTTTAACATCCAGTGTTTGATCCATTTTGTGTGACAATCACATTTCAAAGGATTATTGATGAATTTTATAGACATTAGTTGTACGTGTTCAAGAGCTCTCGGAAGAGATACAAGATAATTTGAATCAAGATGCAATATACTTAAAATGTTCATTTTTGAAACAGTGGCATCGCTGATGCTGACTATTTGATTATCCGACAGAAGGAGCTGTCTTATTCTTGGTATATAGTTCAAAGTGTCATCAGTTAGAGTAGAAATGTTATTACCCTGAAACCAAAGTTCCAAAATTCCACTTGGTAAAAGTTCTGGTAAAGACATATAATGTTGATTACGACAATCAATAATGGTAAAGTAAGTTATTGACCTTTCATAGCAACTACAATTTCTCGGACAGTTTGAAATATTCTTTTCACAATACGTATTTGCTTCTGGTATGCTCAACATACGTTGGCCTTTAAACTCCGACGGCGACGCGCATTTCCAATCGTTAAAGAAATATTCTTCTCCATCGAATAAACTCTCATTAGAATGTTTTTTATGAGCTATATATCTACTGAGTTGTACTATTCCACAATCACAACGTAATGGGTTTCTGTCCAAAATGATTTTGAAGTATTTCAAAATGAGAAGTAATTTTATATTCAGTATATACACTCTGTTTTGAATTTCCCTTTCCGTTCCATAATACTCCAGCTTCAAGTTATCTATTTTACTACCTGTCAAATCTATTACTCGGATTCTGTCCTCAATATTATCAAGAATTGCTCTGGGGTTTTTGATAACAATTTCTATACTTATATCGTTTTTGGCAACGGAGCCTTTCAGCAGCTGTTCGGCAACAAGGCTGTAGTGGAGAGCGTGAATGTACCCTGTGAAATTCTTAAAATATATTTGTGTATATCTAAAGCTAGCCGTTTTTAAAGCTCTGAGGTAAAATATGAATTCCGGTAAATGAATCAGAGGATTTCCGTCGAAGTATAATAATTGCAACTGAGTGGAGTAGATCGGCCACTCCAAAGTTTCTAATGAGATAATACGGTTGTGCTCCAAATGCAATTCTCTTAAGTCCTCCAACATTTTGAAAACATCTGTACCGATGGTATCGATGCTGTTATTTGAGAAATCAATATAGATCACTTTCTTGTTATCTAAAAGGAGATCTGGCTGTATGTGTGTTAGATTATTAGAATGCACATCGAGATGCTTTAACAAATTCAGTCCGCGGAAGGTGAAAGGCGGAATTATTTGCAAGTTGTTTAAACTAAGATCTATGTGCTCTAAATCTTCCAAATTCCTGAATAAATTTTCGTTAATTGCATATAGTCCATTTCCTGCAAGCTGCACCATTTGCAGTTTTCCATACATTTCATAGTTCTGTAAACTTGAGATCTTATTCATGTTTAGATTCAGAAGTCTTCGGAAATGGTGTCTATCAACTGTAATATGATTTGCATTGGCATATTGCTTAAGCATATAATCCGAAGATGAAAGATTATAACTCAGTAATGCAGATGAGTCATTCCAAGGAAACCGAATTGGTTCTGTAAGTCCTGCAAGAGTAATTTCCAAGGAAACTATGTTTGGAAATATAGCACTGATATTGAATATAGATGTGTTGAGTCGAACATTGTGGATGGTTAAATCTTTCATGTCTGGGAAATCATGGTCGCATTGAAACATGTTAACAAGATCATCGAAGTTAAGTTTTCCTTCTGATTCACCAGGTGTGTTATGAATCCAGAGAGTTGTCAATTGATTCAGCATGCTACACATCGTATTACTGATGACAGTATCATTAAGCAGGGTATAATTTATTGGAATCTTGGTATCTTTCATCACTAAAGAAAAAGGACGAACCATTTTACCGATGATCTCAAACACTTCCTTTGTCAGCTGACAGTTCATTATTTGTATATATGACAGAACATTAGACATCTGTGTTCCTGTATATGGGGTCATCTGGACTACCATTGGATTAAAGCACCGGATGTCGAAGAAAGCAATAACAGGCTTGTCACCAAGATTGTAAGCCTCCAGTATTTCTGATGTGTTGACATAACATTGCTTGATGGAGGTACAGTTGTTTAAAGGCACCCCGAGAGACAAAGAGTAGGCCACTGTCTTAAGAGGGATGTCGTTTTGGCTTAAGAGATGAACATCTGTAATTTCCCGCCAGTGGATTAAACACTTTGGCACACATAGAGTCTCCAATGAGCTCATCACTGAGGGGGAATACGTCAACAAAGTAAGAATCATAAGCAGGAAGTACACGCGCATCGTACTGTTTAGGTGGCTGTGAACAACTTTTGATCAAGAATGAAACCTTTCTTGTCAGCTTATGTGATGATTTGTCGGGGACAATGTTTATACTATATTCAGACGACTAAAACACATGTTCTGGTTAGCCTTGAGGCCTGTAGAGTGGCTGCTTCTTCTTTTGTCCATTCTTTGTCAGTTAACCAGGGGGGGGGGGAACCAAAGTACCTGCAGTAGTGATGGAGACTGAAATAAAGATATTGCAAAGATTGATTTCAATATTTATGTTGATTTGCATATCTCTTGTTCAGCAATACTATAGAAGAATTCTAAATATAAAGTTTTCATGCAAAATGAAGTCAGTAGCCACAAATAATGTACATTAAAAGATAATTTAAATCATATATTTGGTATAAAGTAAGGAAAAAACTGTTTGGTTTTATCGAAAAGAAACATGGTATATACGAGAGGTTCTTGTCTGTGTGTTACGATCCACTGTTCAAAAGAATTGTTAGTAATTTTACACTCTATATCAACTTAAGCTTTACAAAGGATATGAACACATACTAATAAGGAATATCATCAGGTGTTAAACGTTTGTATTGTCAACCACAACAGAGGATGATAACAATATTGTACATGCTCAAAAACTCACACTATATACAACTTCTTTCCCCCAGAGAGTTAACATTTATGATAGTGATTAAATCACTACAATTTCATATATTCCTGTCGTAACCAATATTCATCATTCAAGGTGTCTTTTCGCATGGCTGATTATAGTGGAATTCCTCAATCCCTAGTATCACAATATGTGGTAAAACAAATATGTATAGAACAAGTAACACGATTTTGTACTAGCAAGGGAAAACATTCAAACATGTGAAATCCATTAAACTGATGATACCTACCCACGCTACATTGTATGTGCATGTGTAGTTGACGATCAACTGTATAACAGATTTTAGTGAGAAGTGATGAACTATTACTTAATATCATAGTCCATGTACTTTTCACTTATCGCGAAAGAAAACATAACTCAATATAGATAAAACTAACATGAATTATAATGTTGCCCTATATGTTCCCCCCGTGACCCAGTCGCTTACCTTTCTCTGCCTGACACTAATGTGCAAGTAAATTTCACAACGAAATGAAGGTTGTCACCGCGACGGCGAAAGTTATATTATTCGTAATAGGGAAATAGGTTCTAACACTAAGGCCTTTTACGGACCGATTAACAACTTGCCCCTGTGCCTAAAAGACAATTCGTTTCACAATTGTAGTATAAATCTTTTTCTTAAGAAACTGTTCAAAAAATTACACGTGGGAAAGGCTGTTTAACTTCTTTTAAAATAGATAGTATATTTAGTTTATTTCTACTAAATGTAAGCTACCATATTCAGAATAAAATACCAAATTGATGATTTGAAGAAACGTGTAGTGAGACATTTTAGAACTTGTGATGTAGTAAAGGCTTACATAATTGGCATTATTCCATAGCAGCGATCAAGAATGACTTTAACTACACCTAAATGTTGAAGGTTAATGGATGCCTATATATATAATTTTGTTAACAGGATATGTAAAAGTACCTGAAAACAGGAGATGATATAATAATTTCAAGTAGTAATGATACATTTAAATTCGTGTCTTATGTAGCAGATGTGACAATGTATAACACATTTTCTACCCAGGATTAAATATTGTTCTTCGTGTATACTGATTTCAATAAGCATTTTCACCCTTATTGGATATTTACCCCCAAATGATGACACGAATTCAAGAGTCACTACGGTCCATAGCAATTCTACAGCGGCGTTTCGAATTGCGATGCACTTATAAGTTTCAAAAGATAAAAAATTTACTTTATGAAAAAATTGTAAAAACAATGAAAACTGCATCTAAATAATTTTGGGCATTCGCAGATAATATACACATAGATACATGGGGATTTGCTATAACTGTGTTTTATTGTATATGTGATGAAAAAAGGGGGTGATGCTCAGTGAAGTGTGTTTTTAAGCATTTGACTTTTGGGTATCTTTTTAATTTTGTTATACTGCATTGATTTTTACAAACCCGGTGTTGTACATCATACACTCCTCTCCAACCCCCTCACCCTACCAAAAGAAGGCCCGTGATAACAACCCACTCATCCCCTACAAGAAATACAAAATAAAGAGTTGGGCAAATACGGATACTTGGACACACCAGAGGTGGGATCAGCTGTCTAGGAGGAGTAAACATCTCCTGTACACCGGTCTCACCCGCCGTGAATACATAGATGAATATGCATGAGGATTGTCACCACGATCACGATCACGGATGAGGGAGAGACAACATTCTGTCCTTTAACTTGTGGTAAGACAACAAATACTTCAACAAATATGAAGGAAAAACAACAAATGATTCCAATATAGATTATTCACAATACTATGAATGAGAACATTCAAGGAGATGGAAATATGGTAAACTTATATACTTACATACTAGATCAGCTGTGGTTTGTAAAATATCCTGATCCACAATTTAAGTCAGTAATACCTATAAGTATAATTACCCAATATTAGAAATGTCATTAACAATTTTAAAAAAAATCATTATTATCAAATCTTTTTATTTTTTTATTTTTTATATCTAACTAATATTAGTAAATATTTCATAGACAAGTAACATATTTTTGTGGAATTGTTTAATTCACTTCTCTACAAAAACCATTGTTAGAGATTTTGTAAAACAGACCCGTCATATGATAGCACTTTAACGTTGTAATCACCCCTTCTTTGTTGTTTTAGTCCTATCCCAAATTTTTTCATTCATTCAGGCTGAGTAAACCTATACACCACTAACTGTAAGTGATGTGCCACAGATTTTAACCGAGGCATTTTGAGATCCATGTCTAAGGTCATATTCTAACGATTCGTGACTTTCACTTCTAATTCCGGGCTGAGATCGGGAATCGAACCGCGATCGGGTATGATCAACAGCTACAAGATGAAGCTCAGAAATGATCAAATAGACAACGACTTTAAAATCGTATTGAATTAAAAATGAATGTTTGCCCTTTACTGTAAACAGATAAAAACACTGTGCACCATGAGAAACACCATTATCGTTTAGTGATTAAGACTAGATTGATTTTTACCATAGGAATATTACAGACATACGTTCTCCCTCCATTCAACTCCTTTTGCTCTCATGATTTTCTCATTCGCAGATATATCGGTAGATAAATGCATTCACTATAAAAGAGCAAATGTCTAGATATCGCAGATGCATGCATTATTTATTAGAACAAACATCATTAATATTTAGATATTGTAGATAAATACATTTAATTAACAAAAAACAAGTATCGATAATGTCTATATATTTCAGATAATGCATGAATTATACAATAGCAAATATCAATAATGTGTAGGTATTGTAGATACATTTTTATTATACAAGAACATAACCTCTTCAAAACATTGTCTAGAATCTCTGTAATAATACAAAGCATAGTTTGTGAAAATAAAAATATCCTGAATACAAATTTCAGAATTGGGCGAGAACATACCAGAAGTGGGATAAGGTGCATAAGAGGAGTAAGCATCCCCTGCCAAACGGTCACATCCGCCATGACTTGATCAGGTAAACGGAGTAGTCAAATCAGTATGTAAAGAACGGCCTAACAATAGTTGTGAAACACGTCAGACAGTATTTCACCCACTGATAGATTTGTAGATTAGATCATTGTAACGACCATAGCATGTGCGAAGTGTAAATTTTAACCAAGACTGTTGTAATCTCTCGAACATCAACTTGTTTGTCTGTAGCCTATTTCAATATAAAAATTAATGATACGCAGAACAAATAAAATAAGAATACCTAACAATTTGTAAACGATTATGTAACCACCTTCACTAAAGAATTGATAGTTTGTGTCATTCATAAATACAGTAATTACATTAAATTAGTCGTCGATATCATAACCAAAGAGGAGTAACTCATACGGATGTTTCACTCATGGCAAAGTGAAGCTTTTTAACTCCCTTCTGTATTAACCCCTTACATGGCAGAGCAATTAGAGTGTTTGCTGTACACTATCAATATATACATGTAGTTGATGCATTTTCTCTGTAGTTTTGAATTTATTTTACCTAGGACAAAGTATTTATATTGTAAAAGGGCAGATTAAAGAGTATCTGAAAAGGTTGTTTAAAAATGCAAAAAAATATTTTCAGCTTCTTTTTTTTTTTTTTTTTTTACTATAGTCATGAATGAAGTGGTGATAGAAAAATCAAATCCATGTATTTGGAAAGTGACATGGGAAACTAAATATTTCATGAACAAAACAGTTGTCATGGATATAGCGACCAATTTGTATTGTGTTTGTGTTGTCATATTTTTTTTGTTTTATATTTATTATGCACTTCAGCCATCTACGGCAGCCAAATTGTATAATGTTTTCAATCAAACTGAGTACTTCCTCTCTTTCATTTATCAAAGTATAGAATTTAATAAAACCCAACACTTTCATAACATTTTAAGAAAAATGATTTCCTAAAGACTTGTGTGAACAATGTAAATCACATATTTATGTCCCAGGGGAATGCACGGGAGCATTGTTCACAACGTTAATGCTTGTTGCAATTAGCACAAATATACAGTACATCATTTTCTTTTTGTTACCAGGCTTAAAACAGCATTGAAAAGTAGACCTTGGTCGATCGAACTTGGTGAAAATGTGCACAGAGGGTGCGATGCATACTGAACAAGAGAACTGTCTTTATCTCATTATATACCACCGATTATATATTCTTCCGTTCTGAAATAATGACTTTCGAGGAATTTCTTTTCCTATGGTTGAAGACTGGTTGAAGACTTCAAAGACGTAATTAAGAATGATAAAAAAAATCCTGAATTCTTTGGAGGGTCAGGATTTACAGGTTGTTTTGCATTGGCTTATTCCACGCCACTCATATATCTTTAGCATGCAACAACAGATGGGGGTCGCATAACCTCGACAGAAATTGTCCTCGCTGATTCGTCGAAAAATTGGTCCATCACCAAATGGACTTGGGTTTGTACCCAAATTCTGTATCTATGAATGAGTGATATAATTAGATTATGCTTAGCATATTGAAAGTACAAATGCAGCAAGAATGCATGTTTGGTATTTGTTACGGCAGGTTTGGTCGTTTCAGCACGTTTGGTCGCTGACGATCATTCGTGCTGCACGTTTGTCGCCGGCGACCATTTGTGCCACATGTATCGTTGCCGGGCGACTGAACGTGCCGTGAGTGTGGACACGATTGGTCGCCAATTTTAGGTTATACAAGAGGAGCACGAATGGTCGCCACCCAAGCTCCCACTCCCAAACCCCAACTTTGCTTTTCTCCTTCTCTCCCCCCCCCCCCCCAGCATATACTCCCCTTCCTTCTCTTTGTCTCTTCTAATCCTCCTCCTCCTTCTTCTTGTCCAAATTCTTCTTCAATTTCTTCCGGTTTGATCAAACCGAATGAGTCTGTTGCATTGGTGGATAATAGTTAATGGGGATGTGGAGCTTTCTAGTAGCCTTCAATTAATAATAAAATGGTAATGGACGTTCCCTATAAAAATACCCACAAAACCGTAGTACTCCTCCATAGACGCCTACTCTTCAACAAGTCAGAGCTATCTCCATGTAATCTTTCTCTCTCACTAACAAAAACCATATACACAGTCTCTCTCTCTCTCTCTCTCTCTCTCTCTCTCTCTCTCTTCCACGCCAAAGTCAATAACAGAGAGAAAGACAACTGTATTGTGCCAAATACTTTTGAAATAATGGCTCTATTATAAAACAGCCAATTTCATATATGAAAAGTGCTTCATACCTATGAAGTTGCAATTTTCTAGATTTGCTTACTCTACCTGTTGAATTTGATGCGTACTTTGTAAAAGTACCAATTTTGTAGCTATTTCGTACATTTTATTTTCGTGCTTACCGCTAGTACAGTAGTTGTCTTAAATTCTTTCTTTTTTTTTTTAGATTGTGTTCATCATGATAGTACTGATGGATTGTTTTTACAATAAGTTAACATGGTAAGTGGTAAAGTGTTGTTTATGAGTATTATGTTCACTAAAATTAAAACTCTATACGCAGAGTTGCTTATGCCAAATTCAAAGATTTCATTTTCTTATCAAACCATGACAAATGGTACTATAGTATTTGCTTTGTATTTCGCTCTGTGTGGTCATGTATATTTGTATGCGTGTTTGCACATTCTTCGTTTTTTAATTTATCATTTTTTTTAATTTCACAAATATTGACATAAGACAAAAGAACATTTGTCATTTTTTCTAACCACTTTCACACACTTTCATACTCACACTCATACTTTTGTTGGTAAGTTCTTGTATTTTCAATATAATTGTAAGAGAAAAATGATAACAATAAAGAGCTCGAGTAAATAAATAAAAGTACATGTGGCTTCAAAAGTAGAAAAAAATATTGCTTGAAATAGCAAAATTATGATTTTTTTATGTTGTCAAAAAGTGTTTTCCATACATGTCAGTTATTTTAAAAAATTTGTATTTCTAAATTCTGATACGCAATACATTTTTCAACCTTGTATTTGTTGTATAGATAGAACAATAATTCCAAGAATCTTGGGAATTTGGTTTTTTTTTCAAACCAGAAAAAATATATTGTTTTGTATATATAGAATAAGGAAATTTACAATTCTGTTGCCTTTCGACAATGAGAGTTTACCTAATAAAATATTACGTACATTAAAACTTATTCTTTTGGAAGTTGTTTGATAAATGTGCATGCTCAGATTGCTCCATAATATAGATACTTTTTCACAGCCATTGAAAACATGTTGAATTGTCTCAACATGTTGAATGGTTTGCACACTCTTACTTATCAGGATATATGCCACGTCATATTTATATTTACTTCTTTATAAAGGTCTCCAATGTATTCTATGAGATATATTCTATTTTAAATCAGATATCTAATGAATTTTATAAGACGTCTCACATAATTTAGAGTTAATATATCTCATAAAATACATAAGATATTTTTTTTAAACTATATAAGGTATCTCATCAACTTGATAAGATATCTTGTATATTAAACAAGATATATCATAAAGTTTATGAGATATCTTATAAAAGAATATATCTTATAAAACTATTTTTGTAAGATATCTTATAAAACATATAAGATATCTCATATGTTTTATAAGAAGATATCTCATCAACTTTATGAGATATCTTATAAAACACACGGGATATCAATTATGTTTTATAACACATCTTATACATGTTATTATGGATCAGAATTATCCAGCCGCAGAATATACTAACGACGGCAGTCAAACAAGTAATAACATGTATTTGCAATGCTTGAAAGAAAGTTTTGATAATAACAAAGTACTAAAGTACAATAGGTGAGCAATAAACAATGTCCGTGCCGAGCTGAATATGTATACAAAACAAATCATGAATCCGCTGTTAATTTCCAACGAAATTCCTAAATCCTAGTCCCAGTTATAGAATAATCAAAAATGCCTAAAGTGCTTGTCTAACCAGAGCTTAACATCGGCTACATTCACATTGTATTCATAATAAGAATAAATGTTGTGATACATTCTTGAAAGACACAGTTCGTCATCTTTCTAGTACTTGATAAACATCGAACTCTAGAACAATCTAGGTCACAGGTGTCACTCAAGTACAAGTATTACACAACAATATGATACTTTATAAGGTTTATAAGATATCTTGTAAAAATTCATTTATGATATATCTTATAAAGTTTAAGAAACATCCTATAAGACATATAAGATATCTATAAAATATATGAAATATATCATAAAATTTCTTTTATAAGATAAAAGTTATAAAATATCTTATAAGAGTTAATGAGATATCTTAAATGAAAGGTGAAGATAACGAACAGTGATCAATCTCATAACTCCTATAAGCAATACAAAATAAATAGTTTGGCAAACACGGACCCCTGGACACACCAGAGGTGGGATCAGGTCCCTAGGAGGAGTAAGCATCCCCTGTCGACCGGTAACACCCGCCGTAAATCAAAAACGTTATTAAGACATCTTATAAAGTTTATGAGATATATTGTATACTATATAAGGTATCTCGTGTAAAAAAAAAAAACATAATAGGATATCTTATATCTTTTATGAGATGTCTTAAAGATTGATGAAATATCTTTGAAGACGAATAAATGTAAAAACGGAGTGCGATATGATGGTATGTAAGAGTATTGTGTTGCTAAAATGTTGCGACTCCTGTGTTTGTAAAATAAATTCACATCAAATTCCATCCAGAAATGCCGAAGTTTTTGTTTGTTGACTTTGTATCGTACTTGGCTTGTGTCATAAATGTGTGCACGTATGTCCGTGTGTATTGCAAAACAAAACTTTATTACACATGAACGCACACACATACACGCGTGCAAAGTTGGGATTTGGGACAGGGGGCTTGGGTGGCGACCATTCGTCCTCGGGTGTGGCCTAAAATTGACGACCATTCGTGTTCAACCTCACTGCACATTCGGGCACGCCGGACGGCGATACGTGCGGCATGTTTGGTCCCTGGAGACGAAACGTGCGGCACGAATGGTCGTCAGCGATCAAATGTGCCGCACGTATCGTCGTCGGGAGACCGAACGTGCCAAGGCGACCAAACGTGCCGTAACAGACCTATACCCACAAAAAACTACAAAATACCTACGTCAATGGATTTAGAATGACAGTGCTTTTAAAAGGCTTTGACGGTTTTAATAAATTCATTATGTCTTTAATTTTGCTCGAACAAGCCATATGGTCTGGAGCACCATGGTAATAGTCTTTTGCAAATTATATTGTCTTTATCATGATCTAATTTGCAATGTTTACACAATTTGACATTGGGTCGAATGTCGTCTGACGTGTTTCGTACCAACTGTTGCCCGTACTTTACATGCTGCTGTGGTTAAGGATTAACCCGTTTACCTGTTCAAAATAGTGGGACCATGCCGGGTCTGACCGGTCAACAGGCAATGCTTACTCCTTCTAGACACTTGATCCCACTTCTGATGTGTCCAGGGGTCCGTGTTTTCCCTACTATGAGATTTCTGTTCTTGATTATGAGATTGGTTATTGCTCGTTATCTTCTTCTTTTCATTATTGACCATTGATAGAGCATTACTGCGCATTTATCTCATACGTGTGGTGTATATTGCAAGTGAGATAAAGCATTACCTTTATCACACGCCCGTTTGATAAAGCACTTCCAGTCCGAACTACTTTTGACACTATCCCCGCTTGGATGACGTATTTTTGTGTTTAAGCATATCGATGAAAGGTGAAGATAACGAACAGGGATCAATTCCATAACTCCTACGAGCAATACAAAATAGATAGTTGGGCAAACTCGGACCCCTGGACACACCGTGGACGATGCATGAAATAAAGCGTATATCTTGTTATTCTGTATTCATTTAGAACATAATGCAAGTTAACGGTTATAAAAATTGTCAATTGTATCAATAGCTAGAAATAGAATCTACTCAAGAATTACTATCAGAAGACAAAGAGATGTCCACACTAAGTCTATTATCATCGACAAGGAATCAACTGCCAACTGGAAGGCCTAATCGAAAGTACCTCGACATACTGCGGTACCAAGCATTCACAAGCACAGTCTCTTTTCTCTGGAGTTATATTGAATGTAACAAATCTCAATAGCTTTACTTACTAAAGTGTCTGGGGAATTCCTCTCGCCCTCAGATCCAAAGAAACCACGTGAATAAAATCCAAATACACAAACACATCTACTTTTCATTGTAAACTGTTGAACATTCTAATAACGCTGCATTAAAATATTACTTTCATTGATCGTTGTTACACATGTTTAGGCTATTTCAAAAAGACGGCCACATCAAACTTTCGCAGAAAATCTTGCCTACGTCAAAACATAAATACTCGGTTGATAGGTGTTATCTTGTTGGAATGGCAAAACCATTATCAATTATAAACTATAAGGCCTTCTAATAAAATTTTGTTCCATGGGTTATGTTATAAAAATGTCCTTTTGTAATATACATGAATCGATTATAAGCGCACTATTTTTTCCCGCTCAAGGATTATTAATAAGTACGATGTCTGTGCCACGGATTCAAAACAAATTCAATCAGCTGTTTCTACCATAATGGGGATAATCTCAAAATTAAGCAAAAAGAAGACGTATGAGATAAATAAAACATCTATAATTGCGTGTTTTGATATTTTGGTTTATCCAACTCGTTGATATGGTGTATTTATTCGCGAGGCTTGCCGACCGAATAAATACACCATATCAAGCTCGTTGGATAAACCAAATATCAAAACAAGCAATATAAAAAGTCTCTATATATCTGGGGTTATTTATCTGATGAAGATAGATAATTGCATCCAAACGCAACCCTTAGTTAAATTCCCCTCCATGAAAGAGGTTTAGGGGAAATATTCCTTGTAAAATATTAAGAAACTAGACTGGAATATGTCTTGAAGTATAGTTATTTTAAAAGGTCTACTGTAAGGAATGAATGCGTGTGCAAGATAATGCCAACATATTTTTGGTATATCAAAATTCACCGACATGATTTAAGATCTTGTGAATTCATAGAAAAACACAATAGAGTCGGGAATACACTCTATTAACAATCAAATATTCCAAAACTACAGGGATATCTACCGCACTGAGTAATCTATGTTTAGATATTTGAGGCTAGCACGTATGATCTGCGTTTGCTACATGTACATTGAAGAAAGAAAATGGTGATCCCACTTCTGGCGTGTCTAGAGATCCGTGTTTACCATTTTCAATTTTGTATTCTTTACCGGTACATAATTTAGGAAATTGATCACCGTTATCTTCACAATGTTATCATTATCATTCTGACCGGCCGTCTTCTCTTTCTTTCTTTCAATCATACATGTAACAATATCGAGTATCTAATACTAAACTATTTCAGAGAATAGTTGTTACAAGATATGGACACAACAACAAACACACATTCATTGTAAACAGGAAACACATGAAAAATATAAAAATGCATACAACATATTAAGTTCCTCTGACGATACATGTATCATTCTTTTTGCAAGATGTCAAATGTCCTGAAAGTAACAATGAAATCAGAGAGAGAGAGAGAGAGAGAGAGAGAGAGAGAGAGAGAGAGAGAGAGATTAATTCGCTATTCGCTTATCAACGTTAAGTTTCAGTCATTTAAACCTAATGGCATGTTCTTTTGAAGTATACAATCTGTCCATTGAAATGATATATCGCCTTCTCGAAAAGCATTATATCCGCAGGACTTCTGAGAATATCAAATTAGGCTAATTTATGCACGTTATACAATACATCTTCCAGCTGTATAAATAGAATTGAAATTAAATAAGTTTTCTTAAAGAGCGAAAGACTTTGTACTAGAATAATATAGAAAGATTTAAAGCTGCACCTGGACAATAATTCTGCATAAACACATACTTCACCAAGGGTTATAAACATATAGGTAAAAGTAGAATGTCTTTATAATTCAAAGATTTCTAGAGCTTCCTTTGAATAATAATTCCTGACTTCATGTATTTCATTATACAACTGATTTACTTTATTACACAATTCAAACTTCTAGATGCTTTTATTTTCATTTTTTACAATGATGCAAAGCAAATTATCAAGATAAATCAAAATGACAAGATATTGTGATTAGATTTCAGTCTTTACTGATAACTGTGGAATATCATCTGAATCACACGGACGTGTTCATGCTGCGATACATGATTACATTCCTTATGTTTAAACGGGGAGAATCGTTATTCGAAATATTTAAAAATTTCTCGGTAAAGAGCAAGAAATATTAGATACATAATGTATAAAGTTTAGAGTGGTCAACGCATGATAAAAAAGAAACAGGTTTAATGTTTGGAATCTTAGAGAATTATTTAATGTCAATGTTTTCATGAAAACAGAAAGGATAGATATTACAATGAAATATGAACTTAATTCTTGTATATTTTACAGAATGAATAAGAACAAGGTCCGTCGCTTTGGTTTCAATTCTACTATTATTGTGACTAGTGCATGGTCAACCGATAAAGAAAGCGAAATCGTTTATAATAAATAAAGATATAAAAGAAATGCAATCCCTGGTAAATGTAGAGGTTTATAGTAGACTGCAATTCACTATAGTTTACTATAGTGAAAAAAAGTATTAGAGTTTTTACTATGCAAGTAGTTCACTACATTTTCAAAGTGTTTACTATCATAAATAAAAGTATGTCTCATGTTTCCTAAAGCATAAAAAATCGAATTTCCTCTTACATTCAAACAGTGGATATGAAAACTAATACGTAAGAAGGGATAACAAACTGAGGAGAAATCTGATATGGATGGAAAGTAGACAGTGTTCACAAGGGTATCTTTAGAACATAATCTGAGGGAAAAAAATCAAAAAACCCGTAAGACCCGAACCCACGATTTACACGAAAATGAAACTTAGCGACATACGTGTGATATTCGATTCATAACTAATTATCAGATTTATGACAACAAACTATCAATCAAATGGAAATAAAAACGTATTCTTGAAGTTTATCACAACGAAAATCAAATGGATGGAGAGCTGTCATTGATTAACATTCAAATGACGATCTTCATGTACAGTACAATTTATTTCAAATCTGTAAATTTCGGTAAATTGTTTACAAACCTTCAGGATTAAATCATGACAGATATTTTCACTGAATAAATCGATGGTTATGAATCATATATACATAATGAAGTACAAGAATGCGAAATGAAGAAAAAAATCTGAACAAAAATAAATAATATATATCAATCAACAGCAAAAGAGGTATACATGTTTGGTTTAGTTCGTAAAGCTTCAAAGTAATAGAGAGGAGGTAGTATACAACAATAAATATATAATACATCAGCAATCAAAAAAGGGAGACAATCCAAAGGTACCCTTACAAATACAATAAACGTTAACTTTCATATTACAATTATTATTCACAAAATGCTCACAATTCGCTAAAAAAAAATAATAATACAAAAACAATGAATATTCTAATATGAAGGGAAAATCAAAATTTTTACCAAATATAGTTTTATAATTTGTATTGAATTTAAAGTCCACTCAGGATACAGTCGTATTTTTCTTTATCTTCTTTGACGGGCTCTTCATATGTCTTAAAAAGCTTTTTTTAAAAAGACAAATAGATAGACTAGTTCACAGTTTATCTTCGGGAGATTTCCGTTCGTTTTCATTTATATCGACGGCTTCATTCCCGTCTCCCTGAAAAGCTCTGTTGTGATAACGAGTAGTTCCATCCAGCTGGATATCAGACAAATGAACGTCTCCATTTTGAGCTTTACCGTTCATCTCTATATACCCGTTTTTCTTCCCTCCGTGCTCTGTGACGTCAGCAACAATTGTCGTATGACCGTTTTCTTTCTTCTTGTGCAAGTTTTCAAAGTTGACAAAATTATTGTCATCGTTCCTAATGTAGAGCTCGTGATTTTCGATATCTGGCAGCGCATTCAGTAATCGTTTTATAAAACCTTTTTCGTTCACTCTAAGAGACACGTGAGTGTTTACATAAGCTCTTACCTCTTCACCCATAGTTTGCAAATTCACGTCTTCCCCTAATACAACAATTAGGTGATTACATTTCTCTCGCATTGACTTTTCACTGGCTGATCTGAACGTAAACAGGGACCATTCATTGTCTAACTGATCCCCCGACAGAAGGAAAATTGTATGCAAGCAGTTGTCTATGGCTTTGAGTACGTTTTCTTCTTTTGGTGCACCAGGAATGAAATCCCTATCTGGGAGACAAAGAGTAAATCCATTATCCTCTAAAATGGGTCTCAGATCATTCATAACATATCCAATATTACTCTCACAGTACGACAGGAACGCATGGCGTTCATACAATTCAGCATTGTCATCACTTCCGTACATATGATGAATGAGATATTTCAAATCAGGTAAGCTTCTGATTCGAATTTCATCGCCTTTAAGCTGTGGCATGCAATACGAAAGTTTTTCTTGAAACAGACTTTGTGATGCGTCTATATAGCGTCCTCGTTTTACATACTGCTGTAAGTCTTTGTTTTGGATTTCTTTTAGATTCACATCATGTGAAACAACAATAGCATAATTGGTTTTCATTGCTTTAATTTTCTCTTGTGTTTCATTCCATGTAATTTTTAGAATATCCTCCTTTAAGAATTCTTTTGAAAGAACTATGATAATTCTTTTACTATGCTTCACCAGGGTGGCGATGTTTTCTTGATATGAAAATCCTGCAACAAAGTCTCTCATCATTTCACACACTAAATAATGTGAACTGCAGAAGTCCAGATATTCCACAATATTCTCCATTACCCATTCCGTGATCTCTGGGGAATGAACGATCAAAACGTCGATGACTTCTTTACAATCTTTATCCTGATCAAACGGGTGAAAACCAAGATAAATATAAAGTAGAACTTTTACCTCGAGTCTATAAACGTACAAGACACAGACTGTTATAATCAAAGCCACAAGCAAAAGGGAACACACGGTGCTAGGGACAAGCACATTATTAAAGGAATCGAAATCCTCTAAGCAGACAAAATCGCTGTCGGGAACAGTGATTAATTGTCGCCCATCATCGTTTTCTTTGTCAACGTTACATGTCACATCTTGCGAGTCAAAAACAATATTTGCCTGTTGTATCATCCATCGCTTTAGCCAGGTCGTGTGACAGTCACACTTGAATGGATTATCTTCTATATGAATGATTCCTGAGAAGTATTCCTGAATTTCAGAAGGCAACGATACCAAAAAGTTGGAATTCAAAAAAAGTTCTTGGATGATTTTCATTTGCTTAAAAACACCGGGCTCAATTATTGCAAGATTATTGCGAGACAACGTTAATGTTCTTATTCGATCTAAGTATTCCCTTTTATTTAATGTGGTAATATTATTTTGGTGAAACCAGAGGTCCAAGATGCCAGAAGGTAACTTTTCAGGTAAAGACTGGAATCCCCGATTACGGCAGTCTATGATATTAACTCCACTCACTGATCTTTCAAAACATGTACAATTAGCCGGACAAAAAGTCATGCTTTTCTCGCAATATGTATCTTTCTCTGCTATTTCCAAGAGCAAATGATTTCGAAATTCAGTGGGCCAAGAGCATTTCCAATCACTGAAAAATTCATACTTTTCAATCATATTTTCTTTTAAAAAATGTCTCAGAACTTTAGAAATCTGGTTGATTCCGCAATCACAACGAAGTGGATTGTTCTCCAGCCGAAATCGAAACGTTTTGAAGACATGCAAAACATTTTCATGTAGTTCCTCTATTTCTTTAACTTTGATATCACTGAGATTGTAACTTGGTAAGTTTAGATTGTCAATTTTACTTCCGGTAAAATCAACAAGAACATTTTGTATGATTTGGGTTTGCTGCCTCGTAATGGATTTCGTTTCGTTTATGGAACTCTGAGGACTCTTCTCATCCCCCCATTTCAGATTTGATATGGTTTGACTGAAGTTCTGAAACCTTGCATTTGAATTTCGCAAGCTAATAGTATCAACGGACCGCATATAGAATATGAATGCTGGGACTTCAGAAAAACCATTGCCATCGAGAAAAAGTTTCTTGAATTCTATTGACTGGCTTGGGAATGATTGTTGGTGGAAAATGGTAATTTCATTGTACTCTAAGTGAAGTTCTCTAAGTGATTTTAAATGAGAAAACGTGTTTGATTCTATTGCCCTTATCTTATTTCTAGAGAAGTCAACATACACAAGGTTTGTGTTATCTACGAATATGTCTCCTGGAATATGTAGCAACTTATTAGCTTTCATGTCAAGATGACGAAATTCTCTCAGGCCTTTAAAACAATCCTTTGGGATATTCTGCAGATCATTCGAACTTAAATCAAGATGTTGGAAGCCTCGAAGATTTCTAAAAGTAAATTCGCTAATAACTTGAAGTCTGTTTTGAGATAAATCAAGTTTATGTAAAAATCCTTTGAAAGTGTGATTGGCGAGGTTTGAAATTTTGTTTCCACTCAGAGACATAGCTTTCATATGATAGCTTCTTTCCAGATCCATGTTGAAAATCCCGGCGTATTCCTCGTGTGCTGCGTCTCTTCGTGTCATATTGAAACTTAATTGGAGCCAAACATCGCTCCAAGGGAAATTAGGTGGCTCTGTTAAGTCCGATTTCTCAATCCCAAGAATTTGCAACCTTGGAAACGTACCTGGCAATTTCGATAAATCTTGTTGCATGGGAACGTTCGAAAGTTGAATTTCTTTCACATATGGATAAGTCGTATTGCAGTATAGCATTTCATATAATGACGTCACGGAGCCAGAAAAATCTGTCGGCATCCACATTATTCCCTCCAGGGTGTTCCATACCTTGCAGCTGGTTTTGTTGACAGAACTCCCGTCACAATATTTAAAATCCAACGGGGGATACTTGGACATTAAATTTAACATAAATATTTTGAGTCTTTTCCGGATGGGATACAACTGCTCCTGGGTAATTAAGCATGTGTGAATCTGTACGTATGCGATCACATTCTGCAGATAGGGTCCATCATCATCGCTGAAGTAGACCTGGAGTTCGCTCTTGCATGCAAATATCAACACGGCAAACAAAGGATTGCCGTCAAATTTAAATGTATCCAAGTAACTCCTCGTATCCATGTAACATTTCGTGTTATTGTCAGAAGCACTAAGGTAAATCTTGACCCCAACTCCTTTTGTGTCCATTGGTTCCGAGTTGTGGTCCATGGTCTGTTGGGAAGGCATCGTCCGCAGATGAAATAGACATTTAGGAATTCCACAATTTGAAAAATTCTTAGAATTTCCGACGGAAAACAAACAGAGGACGAAGAGAATGGTAAAAACCTTAGACCCCATTCCGAAAAAATCAGAGATGTTTAACTACCCTTGTACAGTAGAGAAGCAGTAATTTTCTTGAAATTTCCTCGGGATTGTTAAACATTCATTTTGTTTAGCCCTGGGGAAAAGCACCGTCCATGTTTGTATCATCATTGACTTTTAATTCCATTCCAATACGTTGTTTTCTGTCGCTGGGTTTCATTACAGGCGTCACATACTTCTGTGTAAAATGAAAAAAGGGCATATAAGCACAGCATCAAACAGAAGCATGCCCACGGAGAGTGACATTAAAAATGGGATACTTTTATCTCGAAGCGTTAATAGAATAGAGCTTAATTACACATCTATGCAAATTTATGTATACACATATTTCACATTAGAGATAAATCATTTTGTTGATGTCTCATTTGGGACTTTAATTAGGACACCCATATTTACTGACAACTTGGATATTATCTATATTAGGAAAGCAGAATTAAATCTTTGAAATTGCCATTCATTTACAACAGAATATAGCACGAATAGAATATGTTCATTAGTGAAATACATGTACATTTATATTCAAGTATGTATTCAATATTCTTAATAGTATGTAACAGACTGTTCCAAGAAAACATATATTAATGAACAGGATTAATTAAAGCACAGTAAACATGATTCCCTCAAACAGTGTGAAATACACAACATCATTTGTTAAAGCTAGTACAAACCACGATTTTCTGTAGTGTTTTGTCTCGTAACTACATGCTTGCAGTGGTGTACGTTTGAAATGTTTTGTCTCGTAACTAAATGCTTGCAGTGGTGTGTGTTTGACCCCGCGGATAAAGACACAGGAATTAGTCATTTCTGATTCATTTAAGTGAATATAGCAATAAAGAACGAATTCCTATAGATACAACTGATGTTACTTACCTGATTTTCACTGCATTCTTTTAAGAAATCTCTAATTCACACCATGAAATCTGCATCAAATAAAAGGAAATTTCAAAGTACTATTTATAAAATAAACATCATAATATCAATCGTCTGTAGGTCATTATAAATTCTTACGTTCCTCAACTGTTACTAAACAATGTATTATTAAGATATAGAATATTACACATCCTTACTTTTCTCAACTGTTACTAAACAACGTTTTATCAAGATATAGAATATTACACATCCTTACTTTTCTCAACTGTTACTAAACAACGTTTTATCAAGACATAAGATATTGCAAATCCTTACTTTTTCAAATGACACGAGCTAATGTATGATCAAGATATATAAAGCATTAGAAGTCCTTGCTTCTTCAAGTGGCACTAACTAATGTATTATAAAGATATATGATGTTTACGCGTATCCCAGTGAGTTTTGATTGACATTACTAGAACATTTATTTTGCACGATACCACAAGAGGACTGTACTGTTGATAGATTAATTCTCATATGCCTCTTGACAATTGATATATCACTATAAACTCAAATCTGACCTGAATTTAATTGAAATTAGAAGGTGATTTTCTTATAGAAACACTTTGAATTTAGAAAGTCACCTAAACATAACGGTCTACGTTACTATGAGTAAACAAAACAAAACCAACCATCTTGACTATTACCAGACATAAATTATGCAGCTTACCAAATTAGGATTTTTTTCTACTCCCCTAAATGAACTGAGTTGTTTTTAGATAAATGCATATGGTGAGTTGTTTTTAAATATTCCTTTTTTAAAAATGAAATATGTCTATAATTTCACCCTTACCTTGTGTGTTTCAAACTCTCCGTAAGACGGTGTCTGTCGAGGAGCCCTGTTTCCCATCCTGACAGAGCGGGCTCTGCAGTATGATTAATATCGCTATCGTGAACTAAACAAGGAAATCTATAGCCTAGCTTGGCACGCTAAATGACAAATACGCACAACACTCAATTTTCTCTACCGTAATGAACATATGTAACCTCTTGTAAAATGGTTTATGAATTCTAGTGGTAAGAACTTGAGCGCTCGGTAATTGAATGCTGGTATCTAACTGCATAAAAAGCCAAATATTGTCCATTTGACAAGCGGTTTGGTTTACATTCATGCATTATAATGAAGGATACATTTGTATTGTTGTTTTGTTTTCTTGGAATTATAAAAAACATGACGTAAAATAATGATATGAAAATCTGAAAACCAGCTGAGAATCGTCAAACTATGAATTTTCATTGACGATGTTATGTATATATACACTAGACTAGATGTTTCGAATACAATTTTTACTTTCAATGTATATCGACTGTTGTGTGTACATGCTTGAAAAGACAACCGGTTACAAAATCGCATCCGTAATAATTTCATTTCATATAATCATTTATATTCTAAGACACAGTATTGTTCAACAGAGGCTGTTATCAATCTGTGATGCAACAGACGGATTCGGGAAAATCCGCTCTGACGCTGTGCGTAGGATTCGATAGACTCCGCTCTGACTCGTTCTGAAGCAATCGGCAGACTCCACTCTAACTCAGTGTAAATTATTCTGCAGACTTCGCTCAGACTCGGTGTGAAGGATTCGGTAGGCTTCGCTCTGACTCGGTGTAAATTATTCGGCAGACTCCTGTGAAGGATTTGGCAGACTCTGCTCCGATTCGATGTACTCCGCTCCGACTCGATGTGATATACTTTTAGTTTCTCAACGCTTAATGACACGTCCCGTGGGGTTCCGGATTAGAATAGGTCCTCAGGTCCCCCTTGCTTGTCGTCAGAGGCGACTAAATGGGGGGGGGGGGGGAGGTTCTTCCGATTAGACCGCATAAAACTGAGGCCCCGTGTCATAGCAGGTGCGGCATGATAAAATTCCCTTCCTGCTCAAACGCCGTAAGCACCGAGCATAAACCTAAATCTTGAAGTTCTTAGCCGGCAATAGTGACTTCTCCATATGAGGAAAAATTCTCGAGCGAGATGTTAAACAAGATACAACCAATCACCTTCATTACTGTAACAGTGTTGAGCTATCAATGCAATATAAATCCAATATGTTCCGATGAAACATTAGACAATCAAGACCATATTACTGACCGTTCTGTAATCCGCAGTTCTCTATTCTATCCTTTAATGGTATCATTGACATAACTATGTTTTGATATTACATACATGTATATCTCGGGATAGCTGTGTGCTGATATTACATGTATTGAGATATCACTGTACTGATAGTACATGTACATGTATTGATATATTACTATGTTGATATTACACATAATAAGATATTATGTTGATATTATATGTATTAAAGATATTACTAAATGACATTACATATATTAAGATATTACCTTGCTGATACTACATACATTAAGATATTACTCTGTTGATATTACACATAATAAGATATTATTATACTGATATTACATACATTAAGATATCACTATGTTGATATTACATACATTAAGATATCACTATGTTGATATTACATACATTAAGATATCACTATGTTGATATTACATGTATTGAGATATCACTATGTTGATATTACATACATTAAGATACCACTATGTTGATATTACATGTATTGAGATATCACTATGTTGATATTACATACATTAAGATATCACTATGTTGATATTACATGTATTGAGATGTTACTATGTTGATATTACATGTATTGAGATATTAATGTGCAGGCTTGGATTTCTCGAAAAAATCTCAAATCCAAATTTGGGTTTCCAAACATTTGAGTAAAATTTTAAGATTAAGTGCAAGTTTCGACTAATGATTTTTTTGTTGTTGCGAGAAATCCAGGCCTAATAAAGTTTTTCATTGAAAATGAGGAGTATAGAGGGAGATTTTTTACAGACTTGGCTCTTATTTCAAAGGTTCTTTGTCTTATTCAAAATCTATTTTGACTACAATGGAGATGTTTAAAGTGGAGATTTGTAAATGTTTAATGTAGAGACTTGTATATGTTTAAAGTGGAAACTTGTAAATGTTTAAAGTGGAGACTTGTAGATGTTTAAAGTGGAGACTTGTAGATGTTTAATGTGGAGACTTGTAGATGTTTAATGTGGAGACTGGTAGATGTTTAAAGTGGAGACTTGTAGATGTTTAATGTGGAGACTGGTAGATGTTTAAAGTGGAGACTTGTAGATGTTTAATGTGGAGACTTGTAGATGTTTAAAGTGGAGACTTCAATGTAGATGTTTAATGTGGAGACTTGTAAATGTTTAATGTGGAGACTTGTAAATGTTTAAAGTGGAGACTTGTAGATGTTTAATGTGGAGACTTGTAAATGTTTAAAGTGGAGACTTGTAGATGTTTAAAGTGGAAACTTGTAAATGTTTAAAGTGGAGACTTGTAGATGTTTAATGTGGAGACTTGTAGATGTTTAAAGTGGGGACTTCAATGTAGATGTTTAATGTGGAGACTTGTAAATGTTTAATGTGGAGACTTGTAAATGTTTAAAGTGGAAACTTGTAGATGTTTAATGTGGAGATTTGTAAATGTTTAAATTGAAGACTTGTAAATGTTTAATGTGGAGACTTGTAAATGTTTAAAGTGGAGACTTGTAGATGTTTAATGTGGAGACTTGTAAATGTAAACTAAACGGTAGCTTTAATTTTGATATTTTGTTGATCAAAATTGAAATCTAGCACAATAAGGAATGGATATTACAAATTCACATTACATGAAGACAAATGAATTGTATAGATAGTGGTATATATAGGCATCAATTATTTACCGATGTATCAACAAAAATATCAAATAAATGCTTACACATTTTGCGTCTTAGCGCCAAAATCCAAACCGAAGAGAAGCATTGATACAAGCTGATTGCTATTTGTCGTAAAACGAAATTCATTAAACAACAACAAATTAATGCTGACATTTCGAAGCTCGTAACTCTTAATGAATACGTTTACATTTAGATATATTTTTCCAAAACCAACTTTACGAAATAAAAAAAAGTGAGTGTCTGAGTTTACGTATATGCGTTTCTGATTTCAACAAAGTATTCCAATCGTTGCTGATGTACAATACTCTAGGAAAATGGATACCTAGAACAAGGTAAAAACAGAGGAAAGGGGATACGATGATATATAACAATTCACATGTATTGTATTTACATTTTATCAAATTTTATCAGATTCACTGAGAGAGAGAGAGAGAGAGAGAGAGAGAGAGAGACCTAGAGGTCTGTCAGTTGCTTTTAACTACATTTTCCTTTAAAACTTAAATAAAAAGATGTGGTTACATTCAAATCATGGCGGTGTCAGTCACGTGTCTGTGATAAGTATTAGTTTTCATCCCTAAAAATGAATTTAATCAGACAATCAATGTTCACTTCTGCTTTACTTCTAAGGTGCCAAATTTGCAATTCATATACATGAAAATGTATAATTACATGTATACCGAAATCTACAAGTCACGAATTACTAATATTTAGGTAGATCAAAACTTTAACCACACAGGGGGTAAAATTGGGCATGTATCAAAAAGACTTCAAACTGTCAGATACTTACAGTATAGATCTAAAATTAGAATTTAGCTTTTTACGTGCATAAATTTTTCTAAAAAGGTTAATGACGTGAAAATGCTAGAATAAAAATTGTGTTTTTAAATATGCTTTTAAATTCTAGATTACTTAAGTCAAAGACTCAGGTGGGCTCCTTCGAATTTTGCAAAACGTTTGTCTGCTTTAAACTTTTCAAATTTACATCTTTTCTAGAACGACTGCGCCAATTTCAACCAAACTAGCCTCAAAAGCAATATTGGGTACGGAATTCCGACTGATAAAATTAAATGACCAATTGAAATAGGAAATCCGCTATAAAAAAAAAAGAAAATAATGTAGAATGGGTTGGTTTTTTTAACCAAGAACCAAAATAATCGAACTTTGTTAAAGTACAAATTAATTCAATCTTGCTGGAAAATGAGCCCTTGGGTCCGGGCGGAGCCACAGTAGGGGTTTGATGTGACAGAGAAAATATCTGCGGGTTCTTCAATATATGCATGATATTTTCTACCAGAATGTTACAGAGCTTAATTTCCAAAGGGATCCCAAAAGAACTATACGATTTAATTTCTTGTGAGGGTTTTTTTTTCTGCAGGCTTCAAAATTTCATACAGACATTGAATTCGTAAAATTAATATACAAAGGTACTCTTTCACAACAGCATATCACTACGTCACAAATCCTATTCAATTCCATGTCTAGTATGCACTACAATAAATCATGATCGTTATAGCGAATCTCCAGAGCCAGCGAAAAATAATTCTTTATAACCAATCATCGTTAAATCTAATAAAACTTTCAATATTTTCCTCTTATAGAGGAATAAATGTTACTTCGTAATGAGCGTGAACTCGTTGTGAGCGTGCTTTACTGTGTATACACGACATTCAAGTTTGTCCAGACTATGGACCTTGGACTAAGGCGATGTAATAGAACATGATAAGAAAGAGTATACTGGAAATAACCCTTAGATATTTTCTCTAAACACACAAGAGTACAGTTTGTTGACTATTCCCCGGAAAGTGTTGAATCTAGTGTTTTGCGTGCACAGGTGCCCGTCGTTACCTGGGGAGGATGCAAGAATACATAAATGAAGAGCAAACATTGTCAGGTGTATAATGTGCTTCCTGAACCTCCTGTTGATTTGGATGGTTGCAGCTGGTCATTAAGGTTGCCGGGTATCCGCGGTTATTTGAGTTTGATATCAGTGGCGTAGCTTCCATTGAGGCAACCGGTAAAAAAAAACCCACCTTTTACGTTGTTAAAATGTCGATAGCTTCTGGGGGGGTTGCGCCCCCCAGACCCCCTGCCTCGGTAATATTCGAACCCAAGCTACGCCTATGGATATATGTACTGACCCATCACTCTTGGAAAAACTCGTAGTGAAAACGCCGTCTTTATACGGAATATGTTTTGAAAAATCTTCAATCTGAGATACTTCAACCACACTGACAGAACTTATCTATATAAGATAACTTTTTAAATGAAAAAAAAATCTTTAAAATAAACTTGATGTAAGATAAAATAAACGTCATCAGTCATGTTCGTTGAGAGGAGAGACAAACTGGTTTGTGTTACGGGTCCCTCATCAACGACAGACGCCAAATAGAGACATGTCTGCACCGCACACAATCTCGTGGATTAGCCATGTATAATATTGAATTAACCAGGCCGGTGGTCGTACCTCTTACATAAATTAATTGTTGATACTTCCATTTCGAAAAAATAAAATACTTACAAACATGATATATGAATACTAATTGACAGGTGTACTATTGTTTGTATTGGTACATACAGTTGTAGTTCTGGTACTTTGGCAGGCGTTCCTGGTCTGCCCTACTGTCACTGAAACTTGACAGGGTCACATTAAGTTGAGCATGGTATGACTCATTATCAGGCCGTGCAGTTACAAACTGTGGCGCTGATTGTCTGACCACTGTCGTGTACAAGTACAAATATTTCCATGATAGGTAATCGAAAGGCGGGGTCATAATCCATAAAAAGCGCCACCTAGTGAGACACCACCAATATAGATCCTCTTATATTATTTTGTAATTATAAGTGTAGTTGATGATTTCTAAGTAAACTATTAATTAATCCCTAAAACTGTTTTAAGTTTTTCCCACCATTTTTCTGGTGTCTGGTGGAGGTGGTATTGCTTTAACAAATTCGACACTATAATCAATGATGATGTAAGCATATTGATTTGCAAATTTATATGCTTCTGGTGCTCGAGAGCATTTTTTTTCTTTCAAATTCCCCATTGCGATCCCTCCGTGGAGTCGATCATGTCTCAAATAAACTTGAATCTACATGTACACTACAAGAGGATAGTTTACTAATTATATATCAATTTCATTTATTTCATTCCTGTATTTCTTGATATTACTATTTTAACAAATTTTATTTATTCCTTTGAACAGATGTAAACCCCCATCATGGCCCCATCTTTACTCCAGGATGCATTGGTCGGAGGAAAAACCACCCGAATTTGTACAGGCTTAACTTGCATATCACATTGCTGCGCAACTCAAACGGACGTACTTTCTTTGGTCATGATTATTGTTTGAATGTAACATTTATTGATATCGTATTTTTTTCTTCAAAGTATTGAAACATATATTTGAACGGTGGAAATCATATGATTATCATATAATTTTGAGTGAATGCCAACCGATGGGTTTTTTTTTTCAGCGAATGAAGGGTGTAACGACATTCGCGCGTGATTTTCAACTCCATGTTTACGTCGACAGCAGACGGATGTTGATAAATGGCGCGGTACCGCAAACATGGATTTAAGTGGACAAAAATATTGTTAGATATATATGTATCAGGGTCTTTTTTACTCAGAAAAAAAGTTGGACGAAGGAGTCACCGCATTCCAATCACAAGTACTGCACACGCTCTTACGAAGCCGACTGGAACGACCAGAGATGAATTAAGAAATACACATATTTACTTTATTGTTTTTGCGCACTGTTTCCAATATCAGAGTATTTATTTATCTATTTTTTATTTTGAAAAGTGCTGCAATATTTGCCCGAAATTCTAAAACAAATAAAAGATGAACAATTTTATTTCTCTGCATGATCTATATTATTGTCGTAGGTACATGCATGTTGTTAGATTCGCCCACCTATACCTCTGTGGTTGTGTATGCGTCTTATTGGTGCCACAATGATATAGCCTAAAGCAGCACAAGGGAGGTCCTGGATTAAGAGAGTAGTTTGATTTATTTCTCATTGATAACATTTAAGGCATTTGTAACACATGACAATCATGTTAATGTGTTCAAGGATAGGCAGGAGAGAGGCATGAAAAAATATTTGTCAATGAATTTCCCTCATACTTGTTTTTGTAGTATGGGGGACTCTCAATACAAAAATATTCATATCAAGTGAGGGATGCTGTCATTAAAGGACGTGAAGGCCATGGAAGAGTTACCTCCCCTGAAAACTGCCCTATCATTACCTCAAAGTCCAGTTACACTTATTCTGAAAAAAGTTCTGTCTTCAATTCACACAGACAGTGGATACTCTTTCAATTACTCTTCAGGGTTTTTTTTATCTCTTGTTTTACAGGGTTTTTTTTTATGGTGGTGCAGTCAGAAATACAATCCCTAATATTTTTTAAAGATTAAATCAAAATACAAAATTCGTCTGATTTTATGGAAGGAAACATGTGCATTATTTTATTATTTTATTTTTCAACACATAGTGCCTTACTATATAAAAATGTGATGTAACAACTTGAAATTCCCATTCATTTTCACCAGAGACATATATACATATACGTGTAAAATGCCTCTGATTTACACTGCTTCATATTTTCTGCATACTTGTTTCGTTTAATATCATTCACCTGTACAACACAGTCTATTAAAATTCTGATCAAAAACCCCATTAACTTCTAAGTTTTGTGCGCAAATATTCTAATATTGCTTCACTTTGATTACCATTTATTCATAATAAATAGTAAAAGTACTTGTTCAGATTTGGTATCATCAAAAAAATTTTTCACTTAGCATCAAAATCCTCCCTTCATGGAAAAATGGCCATAATCCATTTTTACACATTGGAAAACAACAATACATTATCAGCAGTGCAGTATCTCAACCGTATTTATCAGTAACAGTAAAAAAAATCTCACCAAATGGCTTGACGATAAGATACAAATAGACATCATCATTCTGGGCTTCAGTGAGGTTTCCAATGATGAAATATCATCGACTTGTCAATATATGGCCTTATTACGGTGAAAGAGGTAATATAAGACCTTGCATACAAGCATAGAGCAACTGATGGTTGTGGACGGGGAATCATAACGATCGACATCGCGTACATCTGGGGTCCCCCAGGGCACAGTGCTCAGACCGTTATTGTACCTTGTCTACGCCAACGACATGCCTCTCAGAGTAAACGCAGCATCTCGACTCTTTGCAGATGACTACGTCCTCTACAGAATCATCAACGCAGAGGTCTAACAGAAAGACCTAGAAAAGGTGAAAGGTTGGGAAAAGGACTGGCTGACGAGTTTTAACCTTGACAAATTTTAGATCAATAACAAACAAAAGAACTATCATTTACGCTTCCTATTCCATCCAAGGACAGACCTTACAGAAGACAAACAAGGCAAAGTACACTGATTGGGCTGACCATACACTACAAGGTATGGGTTCCGTGGTATCTGATTGTTATTTCACGTGAAGACATCACTACTGCCATACATCATCACCTAAACGTAGGAAAGCACCGGGCGCCGATAACATCACAAACGAACATATTCTTCATTCTGGTAACCTAATTGTGAAATGTCTCTCCAATCTGTACAACGCAGTTATTAATACTGGTTGTGTTCCATCACAATGGAAACGACGATTAGCCGTGCCTATCTTCAAAGGAGGATCAAAGCCTAACAAGAGGTATTGTGAGCAATGCTCACTAAGAATATCCCCGCTTACCCCAATCCCCCAAAGGGTGTTGTTAATAGGCATAAATTACCTTTTTCCTGAGTGTAAAAATATGGTATGCCTTTGTAGAAGAAAATGGAAGATATAGTCCGAACACAAATCCATGGTATAAACCTATAATTTTGACGTTGAGATCAAAGGTCATAAAGAGGTCATGAATGTAAATGACACATAGTTTCATGGTGATACGCCCATGTCTTATGGTATGACTATGTCAAAACCCTATAATCAATTTTGACCTTGAGGTCAAAGTTCAAGGTCATATAGAGGTCATGAAGGTACCCAACACATCGTCTAATGGTGATACACTCATGTGTCAAATATGGTATGTCTATGTCAAAGTACAAAGAAGTTATGGCCCGGACACGAATCCATTGTAAAAAGAAAACCTTTAATTTTGATCGTAAGGTCAAGGTCATATAGAGGTTATGAAGGTACTCGACACATCGTCTCATGGTGATCCACCTGTGTGCCAAATATGGTATGCCTATGTCAAAGAACAAAGAAGTTATGTCCCGGACACGAATCTGCAGACAGACAGACGGACAGGTGCACGGCCGGACAGACGGACAGACAGACAGACAGAGTGATTCCTATATACTCCTGTAAAATCTAGTGCCCTGTTGCCCTATTACCATGTATTTTCAAAATTTTCAAAAAGATCCTATCTGAGAAAATATCCTCTTTAGCTCACACTCAACCTTTTCCAAATATGCAGCAGCAAGGATTTCAGAAAGAGTTAGGAAGTCTTACTGCCTCATTTAATCTCCAAGAAACTCTGTATTACAATCCAGAAATGGGCAGTGACGTATACATAAGCTTTTTGGACACAAGTAAAGCATTCGATACTGTGTGGAGAAGGCTAATGGTTAAATTGCACAATCTATGTATTAGAGGCAAAATTTGGAAGTTCATAGACGACTGTCACTATAATACTGAAAGTGCTGTAATTTTCAATCAGACTAAATCACGCTGGTTTCCCGTCCAACAATGCGTTCGGCAAGGTGGCGTTTTATCAACCTTTTTGTATCTTGTTTTCGTTATAGTGTTAGACAACAATTACCATTCTCCAACTCTTGCAGATGACATTGCCTGCATCGCTCTCTCCCCTTCCGCTCTTCAATATATGATGAATACTGCTTACAAATATACTTGCAAATGGCGCTTCGAATTCAACGCTTTTAAATCCAGTAATTTATCGTTCCATACAAAAGGTCAAAGACAACCAGCAAACATAGACATATTCTTGGGGAACTCCAAATTACAATATGGACAAGTTTACAACCACCTACGAATTCTTATTAACAGTAATACCAAATCAAGCTCTCGAATCTCTAACCATGTTCAAAGGGGTGGAAATCGTTTTACGCACTATCCGACATGGATACATCTCGAGTAAACCCTATGAAAATGGCTAACTATACAAAACAGTTGTTGTGCCGTCCATTCTCAACGGCTGTGGACTTTCGAATAGCACTAATAAAGAAGATTCAAGACGTCTTCACACTTCAACACGGAATCATTAAACAAATTTTCAACCTCCCAAGACTCACCAGATCAGATATTTGTGAACAATTTTTAAATAACCAACCAATCACTGCAGAAATTGACACAAGGAAACTTCTTTTCATTGGCAGAATCTGTAGAATAGACTCCAACTACCTCCCTAAAAGGATTTTTACAACAAGACTGTTCTCTTTTCTGTATCAGCTTTCCGAGAACCAAATGGGCTTCATTTCGGATGTTTTGTCTCTCCTGCAGATTTACCAAATCTCGGATCATCTCCATACATGGATTTCAACCGGATCATTCCCTCCGAAATCATCCTGGAGGTATATAGTTCGCTCTTCTGTGTATAAAAAATCAAACTACTCAACGTAACAACCGAACCAATATTTTGATCTAGATTTCTTTCGATTCAACACCATCTTCTGCATACCTAAGCCAACCTGCATGTGGCATTCAGCAAGCTCCCTCAGTGAAATTCAGAACCTTTTACGTCCAAGCTTATTGCGTCTAAACCCTTAGAAACACCAGTCATTTGTGTGCTGTGTGGTCAAGCTATCACTGACGTTTTCTCCCACGCAGCAGTCTCCTGTCCGTTACTCTCAAACCAACATACTGTATGGTGGAATTCTATATCAAACTTATTCGGCGTACACCTGGAAGCTGAACTCTGTGCCCTGTCAGAATACGATATATTCCTCACTCTTCTCGGACGCCCCACGCTTACAGTTCTATCACATTCGGAAATCATCAATTTCAGGAAACTAAACGCTAAGCATATAATCACCTCTTGTGCATTCTACAATAGGCTAAGTAAACATCAAAGCATGTAAAAGGAATGGCCTAGTCTGGCTTCTTTTCTACTGCAAGTGTTCAGCACAATCCGATCTCATAAGTCCCATTGTATAATAGTATATATATTGTCTTTTCTCACCTCTTTTCCCATCTTGTTTTTCAATGTACAATATATGATTTATTTACTTCAAATTTTTAAGGTATTTTTTGTCGGCGATAATGAAAAGGTATACACTGTAGTTTATCCTTTGTATATATGTTTTGATAATCTCTGTAATAGAGGAAATAAAAGATGAAAGTATGTAAAAGACGGCCTAACAATTGGTATGAAACACATTAGACAGCATTCAACCCACGAATAGATTGTACATTTGCAAATTAGACCATTATGTGTACCACTGTGCGATAAAGCTCGTTGATGTATCTACAACTATTATACGTGTATCTATCTTTGTAATCTACAACTGATGAATTTTAGCGTTGTGTGCTTTTTCAACATCTTGCAGTTCAGAGGTTGTATCCAAGGCAACGAATTATCTATATAAAACTTATCATCTTTCGAATACGAAAAACCTCCTCCCTCTTATTAAATGGTTTTTAGAATATAACCTAGTTTGTCGACCAATCAGATTTCAAGAAGTTGTTCATTAAGTGGCTCACTTATTCATTAAGAATTCCCAACAGAGAGATATCACGTGACTGACTGTGATTGGCTATTTGAAAATAAATTTTATGACATTGTAAATGTTCCCAGCCAATGAAAAACTAGGTTACATTCTAAGCCAGTTAGAGTATATTAAGTGAAATCTTATTGGATAAGAAGGGGCTCGCTCACTAACGTTCGCTCCGCCCCTTCTTATCCATTAAGATTTCACTTAATATACTCTAACTTATACTTATAAAAGGCAAACTATTTTCATGTCAGCATCATATCCCCTTGAGCAAAACCTTTTCACAAAAATTAAAGTTAGCAAATTTTAAGTGAACTACCACCCAAACTTTGAAAAAAGGCTTCCAATTGTTCAACCAATCAAAACAAGCACGTGACCACCTGTCTTTACTGTTCCATTTAGTATTCGCAGTTGCAGTACCGGGATGTGATGTTTCCTCTTTTCACAGGAAACCCTTTGATTAGATCATTTTTCGACAGAAAAAAATTAAATACTCTGGGTTTGTGACAGAAAATCGTATTTCCAGCTAGAGTGAGGTGTTTTCCTCCCTTTTTGACCAGTTTTCCTCTGATTTCTGAGGAATTCAGTCACACCCCTGGTACTGTTTGCAATAGACTTAAACACGCATTCTACTGCAGTCAGTTCAATCGGTGTTGATTCATAAACAATATAATACATTTTTGTTTTTACCTCTTTATGGGAAAGTGACGGTCGCCAGCATTGTAGGAATGTCCCTATTTTATGTTTACGCGCTTCATTTAACTGTCCTATAATGCTGGCGTCCGCAATATCCGCAATGAGTACCACAATACCAAACGTCATTGGTTTGAAAACTTTTGATAGGGAAATGACGGAAAACTTACAGATATTACCGTCACACAGGTATAAGGTTTCATGTTCGCCATTTTGATAATATTTCTATTAAGAATGTTTTACAGGGGCTAAGTCCGTTTTGACCCGGAACTCATTGTAACCATAAATAAAGATCCAATGAGTTTCGGGTCAAAACGGGCTTAACCCTTGTGGCATTAGAGGTAAAAGTCACGGGTTTTTCAAATATGACCTTCTGATCGGAGGTCTCGTGTCACGGTAGCTATTTGTTGGCATGATAAACAAGCACTCTGTAAGAATTGTGTGATAGCAATGCATGTTCCTTAACGGTCACAAGTCGTATCATTTCCGTAATAATCTACGTTCAGCCAACCATGGCACTAAGTCTCAAATATCACATTATGATATCAAATTTCAGTTTCATAAATTAAAGCATAGTGGAGAGAAGTAAAAAAAAAAAAACTATATTTGACACAAAATTTTATAAATCTGGTTAAAAGCAGTCAACTGTGACATATACACATTAGTCAAAGCATAATCAAAATCGTCCGGAAAACAAAATTTAGAGAAGTTTATTCAACCAGAAAACGAAGTCTTACAATCTTTGTTAGAATAGGTCAACCGTTATAAAAGTGAAACGTGATCTGTATTTATTTCTGGTTTCCTCGGGCTGAAAAAAAAAACCCAACCTTTACAATTGATCTTATCTCATATCCTCAAGGACATATATAGTTATGTACGTCTCTGATACCCTCTACACCTTTTTGCGAAATATCTCTAAATTCATTTGTTCCTTTTCTATCTTGAATACACAGTAAAAGGATGTGTTAAATTAGAACATGCAACTTTATTTGTCTGATTTAATAGTAGATTGGCCATCAATGATCTCAGTTAAATGTTAATGATGACACTGTGATCATACAAAGCCGTTAATGGCCTACGATTTCTGTTTTAACTGTCGGGGAATGTCAGTTAAACAATCTCCGGGGCCATCGTACAACTTTTTTCTCGCGGAGGTATAAGGCCTGATTACATTTTTACGCCAACTCACTGTCGCATTTATGGCACTTTGATTAAGCCGTGGCGGGGGGATTAAGGGTGATGTTATCTGTAGCCACGCGTTTTCGCAAGATCAAAACAAAAACAAGTGTGATGTATAAAGATTGGGAGTTGATCAATGATTTTATTTTTACTTTTATTTGGGGGGTGGGGGTGATCAATCACGCAATATGAATGTAAATGCCATCTAATACTAAATTAGAATGTAGATTGCATATTTACAAGCATATGTTTAAATCAACTTGACCCAGATTGGATTTGAAATTTTAAAAAAGAAATACTTCCTTCAAGTCTCTCGGGAGAAATAAGAAAAGGAAAATGTCATCTAATATATCACGATTTTTCACGGATCCATTTCCAAAACCGTGACACAGTAAAGATATTGATGACCTCTTTAAAATCACGCAGCAATATTGAAGTCTTTAAGTGTCAGTGAAACATACGACAAAAATTCGATTGCTTTGTAATACTTTTCATTAAATATGATCAATTAGTGAGATGTCTATTTTGGAAAAATAAGTGTTTATTACGCATATATCTAAACGAAAAGATCGACCACGATGATTATGCTCTTTTTAATGTTGTGTTATGTCCCTAATTGCTAGACATTGCTGTGACCATTCCCTGTCATTCGAAAAGGACATTCCATTTAAAATAACAAATAACGAAATATTTTATTTATACGTGACAGATCTACATGTACAAAGCAAAATTGATAAAGAGATTGAATTTCAGTGTGCTATCTTAGATAGGAAAGTACTTAAATAGACCCCCCCCCCCCCAAAAAAAAAATACTGGAATAAAAGTTTTTAAAAAATGGAAAGGAAATAAGATTATAACTGCCCAATCAGACAGATGAAAGGTGAAGATAACGAACATTGTTCAATCTCATAACTCCTCTAAGCGATACAAAATAGGGAGGTGGACAAACACGGATCCCTGGGTATACATTACCAGAGGTGGGATCAAGCGTCTGGGAGGAGTAAGCATCCCCTGTCGACCGGTCACACCCGCCGTGAGTCCTATATCTTGATCAGGTAAACGGAGTTATCCGTAGTCAAAATCAGTGTCCCAAGAACGGCCTAACAAATCGTATGAAACACGTCAGACAGCATTTGACCCAATGATAAATTGTATTGGCAAACTAAATCGTTATAACGACCATAGAATTTGTGAATTGCTGATTTTAAAGGAGACTGTTGAAACCCCTGCACTATCAATTTGTTTGTCAGTAGCTAGCCTCGATTTAAAAACTGAGCATACGTCGAACAAGCTCTTGCATATCGAATCAGTTGAGATACATACACACTATATGGTAATGGGATATTGCTACATAAATATGGGAAGTTGGCGATGGAGAAGTTGAAATCATCCCGTTTGTCATAACGTTGAGTTGTTAGTTTGCCGCTAATATATACTTTCAATAAAATATGTAAATAACTGAAATTCTCATATTGTCCGAAATATTGTCCGAAATACGTTAGATTGGGTTGGGGCGGGGCGAGTTGAAAACAATCTGAGTACCTAATTTTCTTACAGGGGTTATACAAATCACAGTCATCACATTCATCACACTGAATCTGTTCAACTGCTACTAGTAAGACGTCACGACACAAAATACACCGAAAGTTTCATAACTTTAAAGTATACGTTACACTTATTATCCATCGGCGTATTCGTTTCCTGTTGATACGAAAACGCACAAACGGCAGTCAATTATCTCCCGCGTCCTCTCATTTTTCCTTGTTAGCTTGCTACTCAGGGGATTTAGATAACATTTACGATTGGTGATATGCTTGAATCTGAGAGAGTTTTCAATTTCCCTTTTTAAGTAACTTATAATTTTAACTAAAACTGTAAGTTTTCACGAATAGTAAACTTAAAGTTTCTTCGTACCCCCCCCCCCCCCCCCCAATTTAGATACTAATGCGCACGTGCATGATTATGTTGAACATTTAATCCATGCACTGGATCGCGAGTGGCAAACCTTAACATATGAACTCTACTAAAATAAGGTTGTCCGATATAATTCTATGTTTAACATCAGATATAAAATTAAAAACCTACGAGGGAGGAAGAAAAGATATAAATAAATTTTAAATAATCAGTTATCAATTAATTATCCATCTATTTAAAAAAAAATTGAAAACATCTTATATATATATATATAGTATTCAGTATTGGACGTTTAGATATACTTTTCCATAGATAGAATTTCAACTGGCCAATTTCAGCTCTTACAGAATATTGTATAAAAGTTTGTGTTTTGTCGTAAAAATAAAAAAAAACATATATTGTAATTGCAACTGATAATTTAAGTGAGGATTTGTTTGTTTTTAACAAACAGTAATTTCACCGAAACCCACGCACGCGAATGACGTTAAACGTGAATTAATTCTGGACAGTCTAAGTATGTTTGTGAATAGAAACCCTACTTATGGTATAGTTTTCTATCCTAGCTTTGCGAGTTATCAAACCCAACACAACACATTATATCACATCGAATCGATCCTTCCAATTCATTATGGCCTGAATTTCAATGTACAAGTATCTTTTTTTCTAAAACTTCAAAGGCTCATCAGTTTACGATTCAGTAAATGGAATTGTTTAAGACCAGAACAAGGCTACAGGTGCGCCAGGGATCTCCGAACGATGGTCTAGATGTTCCGTCACGGAGTAATGCACACAAGAAAATGAATTAAATATACAATCGGTCTATTGTCATTAGAAGCTTGACATTTTTATTTAGAGTGTTAATTACTTCGAAGGAACTCTTAGCTCAGTACTTGATATTTTCTGCTACAAATTTGTTAACATTGCTACCTACCTTCATGGCTGTTACCGTGGACGTACACAGATGTATCACTCCTCCCCCTAGATCCGGATTTTTTGGCTCACTTCTGTGCTAGTTACTGATTTCCAATTCTGTCGTGTTCCCCTACACGTGTACTTTAGAACACGTTATATTTCCTGGTGGAGCACACGTGTAAAATCAGCGTACCTGTACAAAGTAAAACACCAGATATATATGTATTCACTTTTCCAGTTTTCGTGCCTTTGTTTTTTGCAGAGAGTCCAGAAATAGACACGGTTTATGAAATTCGACCGCATTTTGATGAGCTTGCTGATTTATTTCTGACTGCCGTATTGTTTTGGATTTTGTCAATACTTTTTTAATGTCAACATGAATATAATAGTTGAACAGTGAGATGTAGACGGAATTCCGGGGTTTTATTTTTCGCATATAGGCTCCAAAATTAATATTTTCTTTCAAATGTACATCTTGCCAGAAAACTACATTGTAGCACTTGTTATGTTAGATTGGTAGGAGAAAGTCACATTGTGATGTTACATTGGTAGAATACAGTCACATTGTGATAATTGTGATGTTACGTGGGTAGGAGATAGTCACATTGTGATAATTGTTATGTTACATTGGTAGGAGAAAGTCACATGGTGATAATTGTTATGTTACATTCATAGGAGAAAGTCACATTGTGATAATTGTTATGTTACATTGGTAGGAGAAAGTCACATTGTGATAATTGTTATGTTACAGTGGTAGGAGAAAGTCACATTGTGATAATTGTTATGTTACATTCATAGGAGAAAGTCAAATTGTGATAATTGCTATGTTATATTGGTAGGAGAAAGTCACATTGTGATAATTGTTATGTTACATTCATAGGAAACAGTCACATTGTGATAATTGTTATGTTACATTCATAGGAGAAAGTCACATTGTGATAATTGTTATGTTACATTCATAGGAGACAGTCACATTGTGATAATTGTTATGTTACATAGGTAGGAGAAAGTCACATTGTGATAATTGTTATGTTACATTCATAGGAGAAAGTCACATTGTGATAATTGTTATGTTACACTGGTAGGAGAAAGTCACATTGTGATAATTGTTATGTTATATTGATAGGAGAAAGTCACATTGTGATAATTGTTATGTTACATTCATAGGAGACAGTCACATTGTGATAATTGTTATGTTACATTCATAGGAGAAAGTCACATTGTGATAATTGTTATGTTACATTCATAGGAGACAGTCACATTGTGATAATTGTTATGTTACATTGGTAGGAGACAGTCACATTGTGATAATTTTTATGTTATATTGATAGGAGAAAGTCACATTGTGATAATTGTTATGTTATATTGATAGGAGAAAGTCACATTGTGATAATTGTTATGTTATATTGATAGGAGAAAGTCACATTGTGATAATTGTTATGTTATATTGATAGGAGAAAGTCACATTGTGATAATTGTTATGTTACATTCATAGGAGACAGTCACATTGTGATAATTGTTATGTTACATTCATAGGAGAAAGTCACATTGTGATAATTGTTATGTTATATTCATAGGAGAAAGTCACATTGTGATAATTGTTCTGTTACATTGGTAGGAGAAAGTCACATTGTGATAACTGTGATGTTACATTCTTAGGAGACAGTCACATTGTGATAATTACATTTATAGGAGACAGTCACATTGTGATAATTGTTATGTTACATTCATAGGAGAAAGTCACATTGTGATAATTGTTATGTTACATTCATAGGAGAAAGTCACATTGTGATAATTGTTATGTTACACTGGTAGGAGAAAGTCACATTGTGATAATTGTTATGTTATATTGATAGGAGAAAGTCACATTGTGATAATTGTTATGTTACATTCATAGGAGACAGTCACATTGTGATAATTGTTATGTTACATTCATAGGAGAAAATCACATTGTGATAATTGTTATGTTACATTCATAGGAGACAGTCACATTGTGATAATTGTTATGTTACATTGGTAGGAGACAGTCACATTGTGATAATTGTTATGTTACACTGGTAGGAGAAAGTCACATTGTGATAATTGTTATGTTATATTGATAGGAGAAAGTCACATTGTGATAATTGTTATGTTACATTCATAGGAGACAGTCACATTGTGATAATTGTTATGTTACATTCATAGGAGAAAGTCACATTGTGATAATTGTTATGTTACATTCATAGGAGACAGTCACATTGTGATAATTGTTATGTTACATTGGTAGGAGACAGTCACATTGTGATAATTTTTATGTTATATTGATAGGAGAAAGTCACATTGTGATAATTGTTATGTTATATTGATAGGAGAAAGTCACATTGTGATAATTGTTATGTTATATTGATAGGAGAAAGTCACATTGTGATAATTGTTATGTTATATTGATAGGAGAAAGTCACATTGTGATAATTGTTATGTTACATTCATAGGAGACAGTCACATTGTGATAATTGTTATGTTACATTCATAGGAGAAAGTCACATTGTGATAATTGTTATGTTATATTCATAGGAGAAAGTCACATTGTGATAATTGTTATGTTACATTGGTAGGAGAAAATCACATTGTGATAACTGTGATGTTACATTCTTAGGAGACAGTCACATTGTGATAATTACATTTATAGGAGACAGTCACATTGTGATAATTGTTATGTTACATTCATAGGAGAAAGTCACATTGTGATAATTGTTATGTTACATTCACAGGAGACAGTCACATGGTGATAATTGTTATGTTACATTCATAGGAGAAAGTCACATTGTGATAATTGTTATGTTACATTCATAGGAGACAGTCACATGGTGATAATTGTTATGTTACATTCATAGGAGAAAATCACATTGTGATAATTGTTATGTTACATTGGTAGGAGACAGTCACATTGTGATAATTTTTATGTTACATTGGTAGGAGAAAGTCATATTGTGATAATTGTTATGTTACATTCATAGGAGAAAGTCACATGGTGATAATTGTTATGTTACATTGGTAGAAGACAGTCACATCGTGATAATTGTGATGCTACATTCATAGGAGAAAGTCACATTGTGATAATTGTTATGTTACATTGGTAGGAGAAAGTCACATTGTGATAATTGTTATGTTACATTGAAGGACACAGCAAGAGATTTTTTCTTCTCATGTAGAAGTTTTTGAATAAATTCTGCTTCATAGGAATATAAAAACAGATCAGCTAACAAAGGAGCACAATTCATGCCCATGGGGATTCCAACAGACTGTTTGAAGATCTGATCACATAAGACCACGAACATATTTTTTATTTCAACTTCAGAGTACTTGTGCGTAGAATCAAAGTGGTGTTTGACAAAGTAAGATTACTTATCACGAGATAGGAATATTTGCGTGTTCCATTTTTGTGAAAGAAACGGCTGCCTATGATGTCAACAAGTCCAGCCTTTAATTTATCGTGAGGAATGGTCGTGTAAAGTGTTGAAAAGTCGTACGTTTTGATGTTGTTGATTTGGGAAAAGTTTGACGATTTCAAGTTTACTAACAGTTCTTTAGAATCTTTTAGAATCCATATTTGATTTACCATACGCCACTTCTGGCATATGTAGATGCAGAGTACGTTTGAAGTTTCTCCTTCACAGCTGTTAATATTTTCGTGAGGAGCAAAGATATAACTTGGTAGAACATTTACTGGATCCAGCAATGTATTTTTGTTTGTAAGGGTTTTTAGATATATCTACGACGTTTTGTCTATTAACAATAATAACATTCACAAGTCGATTCGATATATCCTTGTCTACTCGAAATAAAAGACACCGCAGAGTCGTCCACTTCTGCTTCATACTTAGATATTTCATTGAAAGTAGACATGGACGGCAAACTGACAACTCAACTGTATGACAAGCGAGATGATTTCAGCTTCTCCTTCGTCAACTTCCCATATTTATGTAGCAATATTCCATTATCACCTGCATATGGTTTTTATATCTCTCAATTGATTCGATACGAAAGAGCTTGTTCTGCGTATAGTCAGTTTGTAAATCGAGGCAAGCTACTGATAAACAATTGTCCAACTATCTATTTTGTATTACTTATAGGAGTTATGAGATTGATCACTGTTCGTTATCTTCTCCTTTCATAGATGATACGTACTTTTGTATTAATATGTCTAATGCTGGATTTTAATATTCCCCTTATACTTTTAATCCATTCTGACAATGTATCAAGTACTTCTTTTTCATATTTAGCCTATCGTCTGGCAGAATCCTCGACAGAATTCATAATAGAGATGAAGTCCTGTCGCCAATTGAAAACTGAGGTTCTCTGTATTTAGGACCTTTTATAATAAGTGATTTGAGGTCCTCATTTTCAACTATATCAACATCACCAGTATTGACAATAGTTGAAAGAAGACGAAGAACAAAAACACGTTGGTGGATCAAGTATAAGATGGTCTATATCTAGGCACTGCAAGTTTGTTTATAATTAAAAAGTTTGGATGCAATAGTAGAAGCATATTTGTAGGAAATACTGGACGTAGACTTGAACTTGAAATAAGTTGGAATACACCACTGAACTCTTTTATGACGAATAATGTTGCTTATGCTGACGGCATCTATTCCTTTGTTTGTAAATTTGAGCTTAAGGAACTGGAGGCATGATTTCGAAGGAATATCATGCATTATCCGCTGTGGTTTCCCTTATCCTGTACGACATGCCAGTCACCTCACATGATAATCGACATATTGTCGAAGATATTGTCAATGCCGAACTCTAGCATCTTTGTAATATCAACTTCAGAGTACCTGTACGTAGAAACGGAGTGGTGCTTAACAAAGTAATAATTTGAATGAAAGGTGAAGATAATTAGCAGTGATCACTGGACATACCAGATGTGGGATCAGGTATCTAGGAGGAGTAAGCATTCCCTGTCGACCGATCACATCCGCCATCAACCCTATGTCTTGCTTTGGTAAACGGAGTAATCCGTAGTCAAAATCAGTATGTCAAGAACGGCCTAACGGTATGAAATACGTCTGAGTAATCACTAGATATATGAATATTTCATACCGATTGTTAGGCCGTTCTTGCACATTGAATTTGGCTACGGAGTACTCCTTTTACCAGATCAAAATAGAGGTATCACGACGGATGTGACCGGTCAACAGGGGATGCTTTCTCCTCCCATCTCTATTGTGTCTAGGGGTTCGTGTTTGCTTCACTATTCATTTTGTATTTTTATGTGATTTATGAGATTGATCACTATTCCTTATTTTCGCTTTTTCATTTCATACTCACATGTAACATTTTGATTTACATAGGTGGACTAAGGATGAATAAGTGCATCAACTTTTAAAAATGATAAATTCTACTGTTTATGAACAAAGTCGCCATAATTTGAAAATCAAAATATTTTGTTTCTTTGTATGTAACATTCGAGAATTGTTCATGTTCATTGATCTTCTCTATTGTCAAATTCCCATATTTATGTAGCAATATTCCGTTATGACCTGTATATGGTGTTTATGTTTCTCAACTGATTCGATACACCAGAGATTGTTCTACGTATGATTAGTTTTTAATCAAGGCAGGCTACTGACAAATAAGTTGATGTTACAGTTACAGGGAAGCTGAAATCATCCTGTTTGTCATGAAGTTGACTTTTCATTTACCATTAACATATACATGTATATGCAATAAAATATTCAAATATGAAGTACATATGAAAGACTCGTTGGTGTCTTTCATTTCGAGTTCACGGGGATATGTTGAATTGACATATGAATGCGAATGGGCATTGGTGACTGATAAAACGTCGTCAATAAATCTAATGTCGAGTTACAGGCCACAACAAGAGATTTGTAATCTTCTCGATCTCTATTAAAAAGCTTTTTGATGAATTCAGCCCCATAAGAATACACAAACAGATCAGCTAATAAAGGAGCATAATTCGTGTCCATGGGCATTCCAACAGACTGTTAGAAGACCTGATCACCAAAGACCAACTTACAGTAAATATTGTCATTGAGAAACTTCATCGTCTTTTTAATATCAACTTCAGAGTAATTACATGTAATTATCATTTTGAGCTTAAATCCTTTACCAGGACTTATAGAAATAAAACTTGCTCTCCTTACAGCCCACTCTTCAAGTTGTCACGGGAAAAAGATCCCGTCTATATCACCACTCATCACCCCAAGTGACCCAAAAATAAATCTCTCCAGGTGGTACCCACGATTCCAGGTGACTCAAAAGTAGATATTCACTTTGGTACCACACGGCTCCAGGTAACACAGAAATAAAGCTCCCTCGGGCACCCCACAAAAACAAGGTAATTAAAAAGGAAACAGGACCAGACCGATGTGTGCGGGGGATGACAATTTTTCATAAATGATAAATGAGTAAATTTACGACTCATAGCTTTAGAGAGATACACTTCGTTTATCAGTGCAATTTCCGAACATTTCCAGTCAGATAAATTTGAAGAAAAAAACTTTTAATTTTAATTCACCATCGCGAGCCATCATCATAAACACGGGATGTGGAAGGGACGGTTACGTTGTGTTGAGGATGCACATTAAATGTGACGGGAATCGAAAACATACACACATTGGTACATAAATGCAAATTTCTAGGATGAAAACATGTGACACTATCCTATCGGTTACAATAATTCAAGATACAATAATTGCACATGTTTTGGTTAAATTAGGTTTATAACCAATAAAGCACATGTTATGAAGGTCATTTAACGTTACTTTGCTGTCATCGAATCACGGTGCCTCCCTTCCACAGACCGCGCTAGTTAACGCGGAAGACACGATAAAATAGAGACATTTACAACCATTAGGAATTGTACAACAAGCAGGCGGTAAAAAACTATTATCCGCCATCAGGACAGTCACGTGATTATTGGACTAGCTGTTAGTCGTTATCAAATGAATAAAGACATGGTATGGAAATGAACAATTAGCGATATAGCTATATGTTTTAATCATAAAGAAGTAATGAAGCACATGTACTTCAAAAATTGAAACATGTCAAACTAATTCCCAGGACATAACAGTACTTATTTGGTCCACGGAAATCACACAATTATGGTAATTAGTCATAGTATCTGTTTATTGTTTATGGTAATTAGTCATAGTATCTGTTTATTGTTTATGCCTGGTTGTTTTTTATGTTTTGAGGTGGAATCATTTTGTGGCTGCGGAATAACAAAGCATAACAAAACAGCATTGATAAGGCTGGACAACGAGGGTCTCCTTGTCGCAACCAAGTCGAGATGTCATTCACCGATTTGCTCGAATGAACAAACCTGATTTTATATACACTACAAACAACATTAAAGATGCTCTTCCACTATCAATATATCATAAACAAAATATTCATTTTTGGTTTAAATTTATGATTTATGAAATTTCCTCAAATAGTATGACTTTGTAGTAGGATGATTTAAATTCACATCAACAAAAACCTTGTCATTTTTTATTAGTAGTATTCTGTAGAAGAATTTAGTCAGTGATGTATGTCATTTGTGGAGAATGTTTAAACGTATTTTATATCTCAAACTAGGTTCCATTCTAAATTTATTCCTATATCAAATTCTGACGTCTAATTCTCAGAACCAGTCTAATATTAATTTATGAAGAGGACATACTTATTCTGTGTAGCCTATCACTTATCAGTTTTACATAAGTAACAAACTAATTTCAAATGTTCCCCAGCATACACCAAGGACCACTTTCGAGAATCAAGATGTCGTCTATTTTGGGTTATTTGTTCAAGACGAAAATCGTCATACCAATTCAAAACATTAATATAAAGTGGACAATCAATCTGGTTGATTTATTCTCTAAGATAATTACATACATACTTTTAAAACGGCATAAAAACAATCGTATATCAAGTTGATGGGACAGTACAGATATTTAAATAAGAATCATTGAGGATGAATTCATTAGAATAATTATGTACTTGTCAGAGCTAATGAATTCATTATGGGTTTTTTTAAATTCATTTTCTGGGTCTTACATGACCTATAATTATACTATGACGACGTTATCTGCTACGTCTTTGAAGTCATGCCAATTTATTGTATGAATTCATGTAATACACTCCATACAGTTTCTATAAATGCTGGTAGAATTAAGGATGAATGACACACAAATAGTTTTTATAACTGCTGGTAGAATTAAGGAGGAATGGCACACATACAGTTTCTAAAACTGCTGTCAGAATTAAGGAGGAATGACACACAAACAGTTTTTATAACTGCTGGTAGAATTAAGGAGGAATGACACACATACAGTTTCTAAAACTGCTGTCAGAATTAAGGAGGAATGACACACAAACAGTTTTAATAAATTTCTGGTAGAATTAAGGAAGAATAGCACGCATGCAGTTTCTAAAACTGTTGGTAGAATTAGGGAGGAAATGACACACATACATTATCTATAACTGCTGGTAGAAGTAAGGAAAAATAACACATAACAGCTTTTATAACTGTTGGTAGAATTAGGGAGGAAATGACACACATACATTATCTATAACTGCTGGCAGAATTAAGAGGAAAAAAACAACAACACATATACAGTTTCTATAACTGCTGGTAGAATTAAGGAAGAACAACACACCAACGAAATCTGATAAGGATGAAAAGAAGAGAATATGTACATGAATAATTTGAAATTACCAACTTTGAAATCTACCTTATTTAGTTAAAAATGTAGGTTTAATAGAAAGTAGAAACAATTCTTGATTACACGAACTATAGAATATAATTAGCAGTCGACACGTTAACCTACTGAGCTACGCACCTAAGCAATTAGATTAAAAAGCATATACAATTCAAATATTTGTCATGTTTAAAAAGGAAGACAGCCATTATGAGGATGTGTTATTCCCCCTTTTAACCAATTTAGACAACACATGATCATTGTTCTCTCTATCCGGACCACGTATACAACTGTGTAATGAAGGAACAATAGAAACTCGTACTTAATAGCAAAACGTTTGCTTGATCATGGTCATATGGTGTGTCTAGCCAAGGTCATTTGGCTTAGGTCAAGGTTAATTAGAACCATAATGTAGTCTGTATATATGTAATGCCTGGATTGTAGTAGTTTCTATAAATATGACATTCGATTGATTTGCCATATTTTACCCCTCTCTGGGTGAGCTATGCAGCGATTATTAGACAAGTTCATTTAAAGGTCTAGCTCTGAAACGTTAACATTCATATCATGTTTTGGAATAAATGCTTATTATACAACATTCCATCCTTTATCATCTATATGCAATACTGCAAATGCAATTTCCCCTTGTCATTATCATTTGTTTGGTATATGCACAACTTGGCTTTTGAACCTTTGGGGCAGATAAGATTACCCCCCAAGAAAATGTAAGTAAATATGCAAATATCATAATAAAAGTTCATTCATTATGCTAATTACAGGCTTTGTTTCAACTAATACAGCATAAAAGAACACGACATTCAACCTCAATCCTTCTACAGAGCTTTTCTGGAATTATTGTTTCGTTCAAAAATAGCTTGATAGAGCACTTAACGTCAAACCCAACAAAAATAGACGAAACAGCGTTAGATTGTTATGTGTCGCTTTGTTTTGCGTCGTAATTATTACTGCTATATTGCTATTTCAAAGAGATGAAATGTCGTATTGTCGCTAGAGGCGCTGTTTAATTGAGTCTGCGCAGTGTTAACCGGGGAAACATAACACGACTTTAGAGTCTCCAAAAGAACAGTCCATGAGTCCCGAGGGAAGTTCTCAAACCACAACAAAGACACACGTTTTTTTTAAAAATGTTACGGACAATGTTTTAGCACCGATTACGGGTATCGCATGGCATTTAATCCTCTACTTCCACGTTACATAAAACTCGGACTTAGGAGAATTAAATGGGTACTTTACGGTGACGTTTAAGGGTATATTATTCAGTTTTTAAAAGGCGCCAAATCTTTGTCTGGTGTCCAGAAAAGAGACATAAAACACCGTACTCACCAGATTGGTATTAGGGATAATCACAATCCTGAGGATACGTGAGTCAAGGATCGGGATCACTCGCCTTCACATCAACACGGCCTTCCGGAATACTCCTGCTATCGAATGTTTCCAGATCATTAAAAAAATAACAGTGAAGCAGCTACTTTTGTAGTTCTCTCGTCAACTATCAACAATCAACAAGTCGGTGACTGATAAGCTCTCCTAAGCTCACATACCAAATTGATGCATCATGAAATATACTTAAAATTATCATATATTTTTTTAAAAACAGTGGTTTGACAGAAATTGCACACATTGATGAAATAGCACATGGCTAATAGCGAAATGATGAATATAAATCACTTATCTTGACATATGACAAATTTAGTCAATTAAGAGTTGGCTCCCCTTGTTAGAACGAAAGGTCAAGGGGTCACAGAAGGATCGGCGTCTGGGGTCGGCGAAATTATCACCTGAGTGACAGGTAGACGAGGGCAGTAAATGAATTATCATGTACAGAAAAGGCAGAAGATGTGTAATCATTCATAAACGGACCAAAAACTTACCCGCCACGCAAAACGGCCTCACTTGGTTACTAGCAAGATTTTCCGTGGAATGTATGTGCAGTATACATGAATATCTATTTATTTCAAAGTCCATTCGTTCATCATTAATCGAAATAATGAATAAAGTCAGATTTTAGGTGTACATATATGCATATTCATATTTAGCCGAAATTAAAATACTTTATATATTAAGCTATCATATGAGTTATTGAATATAATACTGCAAGTTAAATCTAACCCTAGCATAAATGGTGTTAGACATGTTCCATTAAAGAATTTTTCACTCGTTTAGAGTCGTGGCCAGCTTCAACGAACTGCTACAAATATTGACATGTATAATGCTGCTAAAACTGAATCATTAATTTGATATAATAGATTTCTGATTCTCAAACATCTGCAGTATCTATAGTCATTGTTTTTAACATACTGTATGGATATAATCAAAACAAATGTAAACAAGTACAGTTAGCTGCTCTCCATAAATAAAATAATTAATGTGCAAAAGAATTACACCAAGAAAATTAAAAAAAAAAAATTCTCTCATCAACATAGAATGGACAATCACTGAGGAAATGAAATTCATCTTCTACACGATTTAGTTTACATAATTCACAATCATACATGTATATACTTATACAACGTGCCTTTTACTATTGTTATGTCTGATTGCATATATTGTTATTATTTTTCCCTTGTGCATTTCTGACTGTTTTGCATTATAGGATACACGGTGGTACTTATACATATATTACATCAAGTAATGTCTCGTGTTATGTACATTGTCTAAGCTCATACTACTAGTATTACCGTGTATTATCCATGAACCATATGAAACCATGTTTGCACATATGCACTCATTATAAACATGACATGTTGATCTAGTACCAATGCACCGTCCCGTGGTATCTTTTGCATTACAATGGAGTATTAATCCTATACTACCTTTACTATTATTACATGTAGTATTGTTATGTACATGTAGTGTTGTTATGTACATGTATATATTTTCTTTTCTCTGTGTATATTTCTGACTGTTTTGCATTAGGATACACAGTGGTACTTACATGTAATACATTAAGTACTATCATGTTCAAAATGTCTCATGTAATGAACAATATTTGAGCACATACTAATAGTGCATATTCTGCTTTTTCATTCTTCTTTTTATTATCAATTTTATAATCATTGCACATTGAAATATTAACAATCATGTATGCCGTAAGCCGAAGAGGACGCTAATTTGGAAATAAATCATATATATATAGTCCTGTATATCCATGCATGTTTTATGTTTCCCAACTGTATCAGTACCGTGCTTTTCACCTGCTTCTAGTGTGTGTGATCATATAGTTCCTGTGTATGTCATCATCGCTAGCCAAGGTAACTGAGTCCGGTAGTGTACACGGAGACAATGGGCGTGGTTTGCGACAATGTGTATATATACATGTATGTATGGGTGATGCGTGGTACCAATATATATATATACATGTATGTATGCGTGGTGTGTGGTACCAATATATATATATATATTATATGTGTGTGGTTTTTGTTTTAAAAATGTGTCTGTTTTATGAATGTATACCATTTGTGCCTTGTGTTTTATGCTATATGGTCGGATAGAAAGATTTTTAGCTCATGTTTCTTGTTTATTGTAAATAGTTCCGACTTTAAATTAAAATTACTTACTTATTTACTAAATGTAGAAAATTCATCTACATGCATATTAATCTGTGTTTAACAGCGAAATGATGTAGTTCAACTCTAAAAGACATTTTTCTTGTCCCCAAAGTATCCAAAATGTTTAAATCAAACCTGAACTGAAAAAACAATTGTTTAGAACGTTGCAAAGTCTATACCCACAGGCACTTGAGGTTTTAAATATCTATAATAAAAAAAATTGTCTTCCTGTAAACATAATTATGTTTACAGGAAGACAATTTTTTTTATTATAGATATTTAAAACGTCAAGTGCCTGTGCCTATACCGTGCATCATTGACTCAGCCTTAGGTGGGGAATATATGTTTTATAAAAATTTAGTTATTAAATGTGTTTGCTAAGTAAATCATGGAAGAAGAATGTATACTGGGACGTCTTGTTTGATATCCTTCTTTCATTTGCAATTTACGTATAATTACCGGTGATTTCTGTAATAATTTACGTATAATTACCGGTGATCTATGTGAAAATTTACATATAATTACCGGTGATCTATGTAACAATTTACGTAAAATTACCGGTAATCTATTTAACAATTTACGTATAATTACCGGTGATTTCTCTAACAATTTACGTATAATTACGGGTGATCTATGTGAAAATTTACGTATAATTACCGGTGATCTACAGGTATGTAACAATTTACGTATAATTACCGGTTATTTCTGTAACAATTTAAGCATAATTACCGGTGATTTCTGTAACAATTTAAGCAAAATTACCGGTGATCTATGCAACAATTTACCTATAATTACCAGTGAACTACCGTGTATGTAACAATTTACATACAATTACCGGAGAACTATGTAACAATTTACATATAATTACCGGTGAACTATTTAAAAATTTACGTACAATTACCGATGATCTATATAACAATTTACGTATAATTACCGGTGACTTCTGTAACAATTTACGTATAATTACCGATGACTTCTGTAACAATTTACGTATAATTACCGGTGATCTATACAAAAAATTACGTATAATTATTGGTGAACTATGTAACGATTTACATACAATTACCGGTTAACTATGTAACAATTTACGTATAATTACCGGTAAACTATGTAACAATTTACGTAAAATTACCGGTGATCTATGTAACAATTTACGTATGATTACCGATGGTGTATGTAAAAATTTACGTATATATGTATATTTCCAATACCTAAAAATTATGTCTAGCTGTCAAATACTAGTTTATGTAGAAAGTATTTTCGTATGGAAGATATTGTATGCATGTGTGTGATTTTGTGTGTGAGCTCATCTATGTAGATGTTATTTTAAGTGTCTAAAAAATAAAGCATAATAAATAGAAATACGTATAAATACCGGTGAACTATGTAAAAATTTACGTATAATTAAAGGGGATCTATGTAACAATTTACGTATAATTACCGGTGATTTATGTAACAATTTACGTATAATTAAAGGTGAACTATGTAACAATTTATTCATTCCTGATGTCCAACCATATGATCAATACTTACAGCTTTCTCTAGTTTGCCATTAACAAACTTCAGGACAAGTGAGAGGAGAGAGAGAGAGAGAGAGAGAGAGAGAGAGAGAGAGATTGCTCTCCTATATATCTTTGATTGGTACATGTAAATATGTTGGTACATTGATATGCAGAGAAGACAGTACCGTGTCACGACTTCTAGAAATGAACGTCAGTTACTGCATGTTACGCTGAACTGTTCCAATTGCATTAATTACGGGAGCACGCTGTCATTCACAATAGATGTACGTCTTCACATCGACTTCAAGGTCTAGTGACATTTGTGTTACATACTCGATTTATCACCATAAACATATGTAGGAGTTTAAGGAAATACACATCTATTTGATTCAGATACGCCTTTTAAAACATTTTCAAGTGTTTTGTTTTATCATATATATCCACATGTGTATGAAGAAGGGCGGATCCATGATTTATTTATTTATTTTTTTTACTGTAGATCCATACAAGTGAATGGAGTTGATGGATAATTGTGTGTGTGGGGGTGGATGGGTGGGGTGGGTAGCAATCGTCATCCGAAAGGCGCATGCCCCACAAGTGGTGTCATTGGATAAGAAATTTACTGACTGCCAGTTCAGCAGTCTTTCCTGTACTCATGTTGCGTGGTCAAAGTTTGCGCACCAATTTGTATGTGTGTGACAGTTTATGGCACTTTCAGAGAGGTGATTTGCCCCCCCCCCCCTCCCTTATAGTAAATGACCATACGGCGCAGGATACCACTTCAAAATACCCTTTTTAGAAATGAAGAATAACATTTTAGAAATAGCTATTTAGAAACAACTTTTTACTTTTTAAAACAACTTTTTAGAAATTATTTTTTAAGAAATCCACGAGATGGTTCCACTTAAAGTAATACGCCGGTTTCGAGATACGCTCGAGTTATTTCCCTTTGAAGAACTCTCGTACATAGTAAGGCGTGAAACAACTTGTTTACATGCGGGAGTGGGACGAATATTCATCACTGCATAAGTGAATGTACTCATTAAGTCTCTCATATGCTGTTTCATCACACAAATTCAACTGATACACAAACTAAGTAAGTGATAAGTATTCAGGGAGTAATTAGATACATGGAATTCATATTATATCACGTAATTTTATTGTACGTAGGTATCATATCCTGGATATTACTTTCAAATATGACATTGTTTTTATGTTTCTGCTTTAGTAAAACGTTTCTTTCAATAGTATTTTGTGTTTCCAACATTTACATATTTAAAAAGAAGCCGCTTTTAATATATTTTATCGTCTTCCTCACTGACAGAAGGTTCACTCTGTCCCAATTAGGCCCTCAAAATTCTACTAAATGTACCTCCTACACAGGAGAGCTCTTATCTCGAAACTGGCGTATTCCACCCTCCTGTGATGTCATCATATTTTGCAAAGTCAATGATTTATTTAGATTTATGCATGATAGGAATATAAGTTTTGTTGGAGTCTTTTTCTATAGTCATTGTAAACAATCTTGTTTAAAATAAAATGTTTCAAAAGTCTAAGTTATAAATGAATAATCAACGATACGTTTCAAAATATTGAATCCAAGGGCAATAACTCTGTTTCTATTGATTTCTTTATCAAGTCTATTATGCGAATATTTCCTTTATTTTTTTACAGACATTTTGTATATTTTTGTGAGGACACAGTTTCATGAAATTGTTATAAATGCTACTATATTGTCATAACCAGCTTGTATGGAATTTTAATAACGCTGTTTAAGATTCTGTTTATGTACATCTCACATCTTAAAAAGTGTGATGACCTATGTATTTTATTTGATAATTTGTTCGTTTTAACTCTAATGAATGGAAATGAATACACATTTTAAACTTGTATCAGATAAAACTGCGAGTATGGAGTTACCTTAATTAAAGTTTTGACTCCCAACATTTCATTTATTAAAGGAAATAGATAATGCCGCGGAATTATCCTGTTTTTACTTAAGCACATCTGCACTGTTCATATAACACGGACGTTCTCTACTTGCACCGAGTTATATTGTAGCCTTCAGAAACAGTACAGCCGGAAGAACGTTAAGCAATCCGGAAATATTCTTATCTATCAGTTTCGGCTTTAACCATTATAGTTGATGCAACTTTTACTTCCGGTGTGGGAAATCTCGTAATATACTGGTAAGTTTACTACCGTTTTCTGTTGGAACTACTTCTCTTAAATTAAAACACTTGAATCTATACCGTATTAATCGATCTACACTAAAATCAATACTCATTACGCATTCATTTTGAATTCAGTGTTTCATATTTACTTGAAATGTTAACATGCTGTAATTTTAATACGACTTTGAACGTATTTTGCACGTGTGATGTGTTGTTTTTTTGGGTAGATGTGACAGTTTGACGCCGTGGTACTATGTCCTCACCCCAGGGATGGACATGGTGGACAGTTTATTGACGGCTCCGGAAGCTGACGCAGTACCGGCCCTGGACTTCGAGCTGATCACAGATGATGGAGAGTCGGGAAATCTGTGGTGTGAGCAATGTAAAGTGTACAAAAAGGTAAGCTCACGGGCCCCGGGGAACATTGTCAACTATTATTATACTCGTATGATCATGATGTTATTGCATGAACATATAAGAATTTTATCCATTCCATTATTATTTGGAATATGGCACATGGTTAATTAATCCGAGATTCCTCTGACTCTTACCCCCGCTTTTATATTTGACATGTGCGGGGGAGAGTCAGAGCGGACTCCATATTGAAAAGTGGGAATTCAGCGACACCAGCTGGTGTCGCTGCTTTACCTACCTCTTACAACTTTATTTCGCGGATCTATCTTCCAAGACGTGAGAATTCAGTTAACGGAAGATAAATCTATAAATAGATCATGATTAATACGATGCTATCGCCGTTTAAACGGCCCTAACACTGACAAATGGAGCATCACTTGAATTAGGTCGCCGCCTCGCCATTTGATTTCTTTGCGCATGACGTCAGCACATGTAAACACAAAATTCCATCATTTAAACGGCGATAGCATCGTATTAATCATGATGTATTTGTAGAATAATCTTCCGATAACTGAATCCTCGCGTCTTGGAAGATGGGTCCGCGAAATAAAGTTGTAAGAGGTAGGTAAAGCAGCGACACCAGCTGGTGTCGCTGAATTCCCACTTTTCAATATGGAGTCCGCTCTGACTCTCCCCCGCAGAAGTCACAAAATAAAAGCGGGGTTAAGAGTCAGAGGAATCTCGGATTAATGGTTAATCTCAGCTGAGATTCGACATGGCTGAATATTTGGACTGACGTCTTCACCGAATCTCGGAGCAATCCTTCATAATTCATGTCTGGAAATTTACTTTCAGCTTCGGCCGGTTCTAGCAATTAATATTCACTTGGGTGACACTACTGTTTGCTTCAAATAAGTGATTTGACTATTAAACTAACTTTCTATCTCTATTAACTTTGCAATTGCTTACCGTTTAGGTATAAAAATCCTTAAATGAAAAGAGTCACTAAATTTTCCATTTAAATGATGACTTCCATGGCACAATATCTTATCTCCTGAAATTGAAGAGTGCCTATAGTCTATATTATCTAGTTATTGATACAGTGTATCTCCACATACCGTCTTATATATCGCCAATTTAAAAACCAAACTATTGGAACTCTTCAATTTCAGGAGTTAAAATATTGCGCCATGAAACTCATCATTTGAACGAAAAATTTAGTAATAGTATATTTTATGGAATTTACATTGCTAGAACTGGCCGAAGCTGAAAGTAAATTTCCAGACATGAATTATGAAGGACTGCTCCGAGATTCGGTGAAGGCGTCAGTCCAAATATTCAGCCAAGCCGAATCTCAGCCGAGATTAGGCACATGGTATGCTGTGTTAACTTGAACAGGTCAGGAAGGCTTCCCCTATAGTGAGATCTTGCTAAAAGGCGATTATCCCTCTTTAGGGAAAATATAAACATTACCATAAACAGGTGTTTTGTTGTTTTGATTGAAAATAATGACAAATCCAGGGCAATGCTAAATGAGTGCAACACACACTCAACGTGACACGAATTACCTCTATAAAATTGATACTGCAGTCAAGATATTTCATATCAACCTTGCTGCATAAGAGGGGAGGCTGAAATCCTATGCAAACCATGATATTGTTTCTGTTACTTATGAGCATTTTACATGTTGCAGAAGCTATAAGCTGAAGTACCTAATTTGGTGGTTTTAATGTGATAGCTCGAATCTTTCTTGGTGGAATTTCTTGTGTGTAAATGTAAAATGCCCGTGAATGGTCACTAAACGAAGTATAATGTTTACGTTTCAGAATTATGAGAAGCTACAGGAAGAACATGCCCGGAGTTATAACACACTGAAGAAAAAGATAATATCGACAGAGTAAGGTTCAATTACACGATTCAGTGGCACAGTCATAACAAACGTAGCAGTTCAGTTAGCTACATTATTACCTAATCTATTATATAAATTGATATTACATATTTTTATCTGTTTTCCAACTTTAATAAGCAGAGAAAGGTACACAAAGTGAGCTGGGGTGAAACAGAGACAAACTGTTTCCCACGTAACAAACTATTGTCCGATTAGCAGATTAGATAACAAACCAATTATTTCATATCTATTAGGGAAACAGTCACAACTATTGCCCCTCGGTAGTGATGATGACCCAGGAAACCGTTGTCCTTGGCCTACAGCCTCTGACAACAGTTTTCCGGGTCATTGCCACTTGCTCAGGACAATGATTTTGACTGTTTTCCTAGTAGGCATGACATATTTGTATACTGTGAATATGTGTATACTGTGAACATAGGTGATATATTATACATGAAGGGGCTCTATTTTAGACACAAAAAATTGACAAGTTAATATTTGCTTCAAAATTCAGAATGTGGTTTGTGCAAATATGTTGATGCAGCTCAATTGTTGCATGTACATGTATGAATTCATAATTTGATCAAATTGACCTTGAATGATTCACAAATATTGCAAATACATGTATGACATCAAACAGATGATGTTTTCCTGCCATATAAAATTTGGCATTGACATTCTGACATAAAATGGCTATATCTATCAGAACCAGACATTTTTGTTTGGCCTGTTTTTTGAAAGATAAACAATAACAAAAATCCAACACCATCTGTAAACTAAGCAATAATTAGTAATCGTCTGAATTGAAGTGTAAAGAATTGAAAAATTACCTTTTGATGTATACTCCAATGACCATTAATGTTATGAAGACAATTAAATTGTGTAAAATTTGTTCTCTTTCATGGAATAAAATAAGATTTAGTCTTTCTATAAAACTTTAAAATTTCGACTTCTGCTGGAACAAAAATAGACTGCTTTCATATATAGTCCTTTATACATGTCGTTGATTAAATGGGATAAACCTTTACACATGAGTTGTTTAAACAGGATATCTTTCATGTAGAAGTTGATTAAACAGGATAACCTTTTTACATATGAGTTATGGAATGGAAGATCCCTGACACATTATTTCTGTGATATCTGTGTGTAGTGTTACAAAATGCAGTTCTAAATCTTTTTGGTACAGGTAATATTGATTTATATATGTTAAAACCATGGCCCCTAAGGCTAATGTGTGTCTGCAGTCAATTTGCTGAGTTTAATGAAATTTAGATAAAAATATAGGACAAGGATTTTTCTATAATGGCTGTGTTCTACTGTATTTTGATTAAATCTTGTCCAATAAAGAAATGGGGTCCAATTCCATCTTTGATTCGTCCTTCATGGAAAACTGCATGGAACAGTGTAAATAAAGAAATTCAATGTTAATTGCAACGAATATTGGATCTTTTTAAAAATCTCTAATTCTGACATGCCTGGTACTGACTGAAATCTTTGTATAAGATAACACAGAGTGTACAATAGATCTCAAAATTTAGTAACAATATGTGTACAAAATGTCAATTTACTCAACATCTTGTGTTTTTTGTACATATACTCTTCTATATCATGTAATCAATGCAGTCATGAAAATTTGAGTTGTTGTTTTGATGGAAGGTGAGAACTAGATAAAATTTAGATGTGTTTTATTTGTCAAGCTTCTGAATCGTTTTCTTTTTATTTCAGCTTGCTCATCAAGAAGTACAAGACAAAGTGTGAAGATATCCTTTTACAAAGTGTTCAACATGTTTTATTTGAGAATTTTTTTTATTCTTTAATTTCAGTTTTTCTTGTCACCAATCTGATATCCTGTTGTAATTTTTCTACTTTTCAAAGGCTTTAACAGGACCCTGTATTAGTTTATAATGCAGCATAGTTTAACTTTTTAAAAAAAAATTAATGTATAGTACAAGCTTACCTCTGCGCAAAATTTTGGGAACACATTCAAAATGGCAGTATTTGGTTCATTGAATCACATTATGCCCATATTGTCATACAATGTTTACGTATCCATGTAATTATTAGGTAGTGAGAGTTGTAGAAAGGCAGGGATGCAAGATTCTGAGTGACAGTTGTAGAAAGGCAGGTGTTCTTGTGATGGCTTTCAGACCCTTAGTGTTTCCAGGACTCAGTTGTTGTGGAAGCATAGGAGACAAGCTCATCACAAATTCCTTACAAGCTCCTCACAGATTCCTTACAAGCTCCTCAAAGAATCCTTACAAAGCTCCTCAAAGAATCCTTACAACCTCCTCAAAGAATCCTTACAAACTCCTCACAAACTCCTCGAAGAATCTTTACACCTTACAAACTCCTCACAAACTCCTCAAAGAATCCTTACAAACTCCTCAAAGAATCCTTACAAACTCCTCAGCTGTCTTAATTTATGAGACTAAACATTTTGTAGATATTTTTGGGGAGGGGTAAAGTGGTATACATTCGGAGTCCCCTTTGAAAGCTGTTAATGTCTTGAAAGTACATGGATTCATTAGGCTGATACAAAGAAATACATGTACACCCATTTAAGTATTGAAAGCAAGCATTAAACTGTTGCAAAGAGCGAAGTATTGAAAGCATAGGCTGTTTTGAAGAGATGTTGTAATGATTGAAGTATTGAAAGTATTTATTGAATGTACCGAGTGAAAGATTCACAGCATTGGTTATTGATTAACATTTTATGCTTTTTGTCCTTGACTCTCTTACATTATGATCAGCAAGCTCGGACACTGGAGGAGGCTGTTAAAAGACAACAGCAACAACAGAGGTAGGAAATAATAATATAGAATTATTGTATTGATATATATCTGTGTCACCACAGTGATAAAACATTATCGTACTGATATATATCTGTGTCACCACGGTGATAAAAAAAACTATTGTATTGTTACGTTGGTGTCGCCACAGTAATGTAGAATTATTGTATTAATATATGTGTCACCATGGTAATACAGAATTATTGTATTGATGTCAATGCATGTTGCCACAGTAATATAGAATTGTTGTATTGATACATGTATGTCAGTGTTGCTATGGTAATACAGAATTATTGTATTTAGTATGCCAGTGTTACCACGGTAATACCGAATTATTGTGTTGATATGTCAGTGTTGCCATGGTAATACATCAGGGTTGTCACTAGAAATTATTGAAGACATTTCCCGGACTCATGGTCTATAAGCAGTTTGATCCCATGAAAATTTGATGAGTCAAATTATTATTGTGATAAATTAGATCCATACTAGTTAATTGTTTTGTTTGCCAATGATATGTAAACCTACCAAAGTTTACAAACTATGCTACTTTCGATTTCAATAAAAATGGCTACCAGAAGGCAAACATTTATATTTAAATATAGATCTCGATTTGTAAAAAAAAAAAATAATAATGAGAAATTTATAAATAAGAATTAAAAATAAATAATTGCCAGCGGCAAAATGTTTTTGACTTTGCATCTTATCTAATTATTTTTTTTGGATATTATATTCTAATATGTACCTAACTGATTGAAGCTAAACAAACAAGTGGGATTGGGACACTGTGAACTCGGGGGTATTACATATATCTGGGTTCACTAGAGTGTAACGTTTTACCTAGAGTTTTTACTACTACGAGTTTTAATCAATATACAATATCCGACTTCTAAGTAAAATTATGATTTTTACTCGGAGTCTGAGACGTGTCTGCAGGACTCGCCATATCAGACAAACTTGCGTCCCTAATGAATTTTCTGCGTCAAGGATGCAGATTCTTGCGTTAGTGGTTTAATAAGTGTGACACAGGGTTTGTCTGGTATGTTTTCTTGGCATACTGGCAGTTCTATTCAGTCATTCACTATGAAAACATTGACCAATAAAAGGCTGATAACTATGTATAAATCTATTACAGAGAGACGGACACACTTCAGGCCCAGCTGTCGGCGGCATTACGACAGATGGAACCTCTCAAGCAGGTTAGTTACACAGAATTATGGTAGATGTTTCTCTCCTTCTGACCTCTCAATTCTCTAAGGTTGGAGCTGATGTAAGGCCTCATTCCTTATGTGAATAGGGTCACATTTTCTCCAAATTTGAAAGGCGTTTTTTTCTCTCCAGTTGTGAAGTACAATATATTATCGAAACTGAATTTTAGATGATGTAAAGGCAATGCTTAAATCACTTGTATGTTTATGACCTGAGTGAAATGAGACATTGAAACAATTTTATGGAGAGATACTTACTTCCCTTTGTAAATGTTTTGTTTTATTGCTTTTAGCTAGTAATTTATATAAATATCTAATAATTTAACAAATGTTGCTACTTTTCTCATGTCCCTGGCCACGGTCTCATATTATTGAGTGAAATCCCTGTTAGACATTTGTCGTGTCTCACAGAAGGTGTAACCATGTCTCCATCGAAACAATGTAAAAATAAATGTCATTAAAGCTGTTGAAAAAATATTCTGTTAGATCTGTGTCTTTAAGGCACAAAAATGAAGGATCTCAAACTTTACACAAAAGTTTAGAACACTTGCATTTCTTCTCTGTGACCAATGTTTGATCCTTGTATCAGGATTGGTTGTATGTGTGGGGGTATGTCATCACCCATTCAGACACTTGGATTTTCTCTGGGCACTTTGACTACCTCCTACACCAATGAAACAACCCCACCCCCCACCCACCACCACACATTAACATCAGTGCAAAGATTTGGTAATAAGCTGTTAAGCTTGCATGGCATTGACTATCTAGCCGAAGAAAAGATTTTTTCTAGGCAGTGTACATGACACAAGGTTCAATCTAACAGAAAAAAAGACTTCAATTGGACTTTTATATCATACTCTGTAATACGGAAAACGTCAGGGAATAAATTAAGCTATCATAAGTGCCACTAGAGATGTACAATTGTATGTACATGAATTATTCAGTAATGTGGACACCATGGAAAGAGCACCAATCCAGACTCCAGCCATTCTTGATGTGTAGTGAAGGTCACTGAGCAAGGTCATAGATTTAGTAGGAAATAATGTACTACGTGTACAAGAATGAGATTGTTAAGAAATGGGGGTGGGGTGTAAATGTCTGGACACCTAGCTAGTAATATACATACCGTTTTTCTTGTTTTCTTGCAGGAGAAAATAGCGCTTGATCAGGAGATGAAAAGAAAACTTCATGAGATCCAAAGTTTGCGAGACCAAGTTGTGTCAGGAGAGGTATTTAATGTGTCTGATTATTAACACTGATCCGCATGACCCAGAGTCGTATTGGCTTTAATACTGGAACAGCTGCTGTCAATCACAAGAGGTCGCTTCGAGGAATTTCCTCAAGTGATGCTACATTCCTACTTATTTTCTGTTATGTCTCCAGATTCATGAATGAAAGCAATGTTAATACAGACCAATGGTCTCAATTTTATGAAAATACTGATCCAATCAGTGATGTTTCAATGTAGAGTTGGGGCAAAATGAGTCAAGTATGAAAACAAAGAGAGTTACTAAAATGGCAGACAGAAATCAATATGGCATCAATTTGATGAATGTTAGATGAGATTTTAGATGATAGTTTTCTAGTAACGAATCTCTTGATGATGAGAGTGATAGTAATGCTGTGCAAGTTTTCAGGGAAGCACACATTGTGCAAGAGTTAGAAATGGAACAAATTAGCATAAGGAGACTGAAGAATTCCGCATGGGGATGGGTGTATGTGTGTAATTCAATAAACAGAGATTATGTGAACAAAATTTATATCAAACAATAGTGTAACTTTTCCTCTATCAAACTCTACAGATTGTTTCTAGCTAAATGCAAAAACAGAAATGGTGCACTTTCTTAGACTTCTTAGTTTGCACTGAACTTTAGTAGTTGTAGCTGTGCTGAGAAATCCAACCTGTATCTCTGCAGGATAAGGGTTAGAGTATTGTGTGTAATTATAGGTGACTTTTTAGCCTATTTATTTAAACACTGAATGTAAAAACTAAGGAGGCTAACATGGTAAAATTGTTGACTGTTGCTTACTGTTGTCGGCAATGATTGACTTGGGGTGATTTCTCAGTGTTAGCCATAAGCACATGCAATGTAGCTTTATAATGAGTACATCGTATCTCAAGTCTAGAGATATTAAAGTCCGAATGAGTAAAACTCAGTACTGGCAGAAATTCATTAACAGCATTGACTTTCATGTTAGAAATTGAAGGGAGGTAACTACTTGTAAGATTAAATGGAAATGTTTTGCCTTTAAAATGTACAGAAAATATTGTATGATTGAAGCATGGATTGTTTGTTGCAGAGTTTTAAAACGCAGTACGAACAATTGAATAAATCGTTACTGGCCACCAAAGAGAAACAGGAACAGGAAGTGAAGGATGCCAACAAGAAAACACGAGAGCTCGAGCTAAGGTGAGCTATATTAAAGTCTTTTATGTGGTTGTTCATTCATAAATTCATGGTGAGCGCTTTCAAGCTAATCAAGACTAAGTAAGCTTGTAGATATTAAAGCTTAGATGAGCTGCTCTTAAACCTATTTGTATGCTTATTAATCATTAGGGCAGAGGTGAACTGCTCTTAGAGTAGTTGAGAATACTGGACAGGATAATTGCTAGGGCTTAGTAATCCAACCTGATTAAAATCAGATTCTTTGGTCCACTCGTGTAAATCACTACATAGGGATCTGGAGAAACCCCATGGAGGGTCATATTCGGGTGACCTTTCTGTTTTTAATACTTGTGAAAATTTTGACCAATCAAAGTTATCAGATGGCTTGTACTTTTTGGCCGCTCAGGGAAGATGGACGTTGAAGGGAAAGTGGCTGATACTATCAGTATATTTCATTCTCATGTCGTCAAAGTGAGGATAGGCAGCCTTGAGGACCCAGATCCTCAGCATGTTGTCTTATCCTCCTAAAAAAAACTCATTTTCATTCACTTTATCTCAACAGTATTGTTCAACAAGCCTTGCAAGAATTTCATCACTGTGAATTCAAAACAAAAGAGAGCTTGCAATATTGGTAATCGAAATATAGTGTGTCATTAGTATTCTTTGTCAGGGGCGTATTAGGAATGACTACAAGATTTATTTTTTATCATTGTTCAGTTTTTCTCTGTGGGGTGTATTAGGAATGACTACAAGATTTATTTTTTATCATTGTTCAGTTTCTCTCTGTGGGGTGTATTAGAAATGACTATAAGATTTATTTTATATCATTGTTTAGTTTCTCTCTGTGGGGCATGTTAAGTTTGACTATAAGATTTAGTTTTATTGTACCGATAGTTCAGTTTCTCTCTGTGGGGCGTATTAGGAATGACTATAAGATTTATTTTTATTGTACCGATAGTTCAGTTTCTCTCTGTGGGGCGTATTAGGAATGACAACATAAAGCTTCCTGGAAGGTTGCAGGTTTTATTACAGTTTATATTGAATTCACTTTTAAATTAATCATTTTTATCATATTTTCAGTCAACAAAGGCAAGAATCACTGATCACAAAATTGAAAGGTAAGAAAAAATTTTTATGCACTGTGTTGGATTTGGTGTGCATAATACATAGATTTATCCATATTACCTAACCTTAATGATATCTTAAGCAAGACAGCGGGCTGAATTAGAGTCTCGTTGGGCTGTGAGGGATCAAGTCTGAACAGTAGGCTGTGTTTACAGTGAGACAGCAGGCTGAATTAGAGTCTCATTGGGCTGTGAGGGAGTAAGTCTGAACAGTAGGCTGTGTTTACAGGCTGTAAACTGGGTATACAATATTATATTGGAGCTCATGTCTATGTCAGAAAATATCTCAAGTCTACCAAGATTAAGATTGTCTCAGTTTATAAGGTTGTCTAAGTTTAAGAGATTGTCTCAGTTTATGAGATTGTCTAAGTTTAAGAGATTGTCTCAGTTTATAAGATTGTCTAAGTTTAAGAGATTGTCTAAGTTTAAGAGATTGTCTCAGTTTATGAGATTGTCTAAGTTTAAGAGATTGTCTCAGTTTATGAGATTGTCTCAGTTTAAGAGATTGCCTCAGTTTAAGAGATTGTCTTGGTCTATGAGATTGTCTCAGTATAAGAGATTGTCTCAGTTTATGAGATTGTCTAAGTTTAAGAGATTGTCTCAGTTTATAAGATTGTCTAAGTTTAAGAGATTGTCTCAGTTTATGAGATTGTCTCAGTTTAAGAGATTGTCTCAGTTTAAGAGATTGTCTTGATCTATGAGATTGTCTCAGTATAAGAGATTGTCTTGGTCTATGAGATTGTCTTGCTTTATGAGATTTTCTTGGTTTATGGGATTGTCTCAGTCTACCGAGATAGACTCAGTTTATGAGATTGTCTTGGTTTATGGGATTGTCTTAGTCTACCGAGATAGACTCAGTTTATGAGATTGTCTCAGTTTATGGGATTGTCTCAGCTAGTCTACAGTATCAGTATGTTAAATGGTAAGGATATATAATCAGGACTGCATTCTTTGGTGACATATGTTCTGATTGTTTTAGCAATACATTTAGAAGTGGTAGGATTGATACATCATTCAAAATCATATATAGGTGATTTTAATGCTTCTACAACATGAAGAATCTATAGAATTCTGTCAAACCTAAAGTTTGTTTGTCAATCAGATAATACCTGAAGTATTTTGATAGCTTTTGCACCTGTAAAGTAAATATATATCAAAATATCACAAAGCCAATTGAGTATACTTGACTAGTTTCTTTACTTCTTGTGTAAATGTTATTCCAATACATATGATGATTAAATATGCAATTTCCGAGTTGCCCAATAGTTATTTCCCTTCATCGAACTCATTACGTATGACGAGACACAAAATATGTTTTCGTATTCACGCATTGGGTACAAATGATTATCACTGCATTCAAGAATTGCCTAAAGTATCATTACCAGACGTCATGCAACCACCCAAACTGCAGGGACACACAATTTTAGTAAGTTTATGAGTATTTGATAATGAAATAGCTAAAACAAACATCAATAATCACCATCTCTCTTTGATAAAAGTATGACACATGTAGAATAGAAAATAAATAATAAATTTCATAACAAATTCAAACAAATTATTCTTGATATGGTCAGTCTAATGCATACCAACAGCTGATATAAACAAAATTCATGCTTACATAATTGTATTATATATATATATAATTCAATAAAAAAGCAGGAAATATACAATGATTATTAATTTGTATTCACCTGAGGATGGATGTTAAAATCCAGAAAGCGCTAGTGATTTAAATATATTTTGGAACTGTATATTTTCCTGCTTTTTTATTGAATTATTTTGACTGTGATATCAACTCTTTCTATTTGGTATACTTTTATTTATATATATATATATTGTACCCACCCCAACGTTCAATAGAAAACTGAACACACCTCCATCACAGAAGAGCTGATATCTCGGAACTTGCGTATTGAATAAATATGAAATTTTTCAAAAGAGAAAGTGAATTGTGACAAGTACAATAATTATGATAGAGAAACGATTCCTAGTTCATACCTACAATTCAGACTAACGAAGGGCTCTATAGTGAACAAACAGTTCAGACTGATTAAGGGTTTGTGTTCTTGTGAACAAACAGTTTACACTGATTAAGGGTTTATGTTCTTGTGAATAAAGTTTAGAAATGCACAGAAATGATTTTCTCCGAAAGTAACAAATCTAAACCTGTAATTGAAGTGCTTGATTTTCCATAATGGTTAAAATATGAATTTCATTTGTTGTGAAAGAAGTATGATGATAAGTAGTGTTCATTGAGGATTCTGTGTAACACTTGATATCATAGATCATAAAGACTAAGATAAGAATATTAGAGTGAAAATCAGGAAATATTCAGAAGAATACTAGACATGCAGTTTGTTCAATTCAAGAATGATAACATATATTCGAATTACTGCGGGATCATAGCATTATAAATTATTATGGATTTTGTTCACACCTTTTTCCTGAGAATTTTATACCTTATTGAAATACACATTTATATACAATGACTCATTGAAATACACATTTATGTACAATGACTCATTGAAATACACATTTATATACAATGACTCATTGAAATACACATTTATGTACAATGACTCATTGAAATACACATTTATATACAATGACTCATTGAAATACACATTTATATACAATGACTCATTGAAATACACATTTATATACAATGACTCATTGAAATACACATTTATACAATATTTTGATGTACAGAAACCACATTCATGAAACAAAATTCCAACAAAGGAATAAAAATGTCAAGTCATGGCAGTCAACAAAAATGGGACGTTGTGAATGCCGGTACTCCATTCAATAGCTTTCCAGTTTTCCTTTCTTTAAGTTGGTTTTTTCTTTTTTACTTTGAATGAATTGATGTATCCCGCAGGCTATGAAAACCAAGACCAATGCGATGTTTATTCCCATGACTATCATGGCCTCCATGAAGTACGACGGCATGATGTAAACTTTTAATGTTCCTGTGGCATTCAGGTCCCGTGAATCAGTCGTACAAATGTAATCTCCCTCATCCCCATTCACAATGTCAGAGATTGATAGAGTCCCGTTGGAGTCCTGAAACCGGGAATTCATGCTCTGTGTTATGGAGGTTTCATTTGGAAACAACCACATCACTTCCATTGTCTCGTTGTCAGGGTTGTTACACTCAAACTGTACTGTTTCCCCTGTCTGCACAGCGACCTCTGGTGGTGAAACTTTGAGTGAGGGCTCCTCAGCACTCACGAGAGAAACAAACAGCAGAACCACGCACTGTAGGCCCACACTGGTCATCGTGTATATATGGATAGGGCTTCACTAGGAATTCACTTTCTTAAAATAGATAAATCATTTTTAATGGATGGGTATATGATCTGTTTTGCAAGTTTTATTAAAAAGTTGATAGTGTAGGTAAATGTGAAATTGATTGCTTTAAAAGAATTGTGATATTGATGATACAAGTGACTCTCAATAACTCGAAGTTCAAGGGACCTTGATAAAACTTGAGAGTTCAAGAGACTGAAAGTCAAGTCAAATCCAGAACCTTATAGTCCAGCCATTAAGCTTCAGATTCTATAGCAACCGGAGTGTACGGCATTGTTTTCACACGTCCTTCATATTTTTAGACAATTGACTTGATTTCAACAACACGCAACTTTTTCCTGCATAGATAAAAAGATTTTGAAAGTGTATGTATTTATTTGTTCTTTTTCTCATGTGAAGATAGATGTACAAGACCTTGTATGTTATGAAGTTTCACAGTATTTGCATTAGACCTGGAAGACTGTATATTGAAAGGATTCATGTAATTTGAAAATTTTACTCAAATAATGTTTGCTATTTCAGGTACATAATACCTGAATAGTAAAAGCCAAATGATATCACAAATAATTTTAATTATTTGTAATTCATTTTAGAATTTGTGAATCTATAAGGATTGATAAAAGTTTAATCTGCATCAGAGGCATATGATAACTGCTTCAGGTTGAGTTGTATACCAGAATATTCTTATGTTGGATTCGCTACAATGTGCCTTAGTGAAACCACGCCTCTCCTGTGTTCTCCCCACTGTTCTAGTGTCACGCTGAGTCAAGCTAGAGGTAGCCAGGGAGTTTGTCCTGCTTTGTTAGTATAACGATCTTGTTAATGAGGAAGTGTCTTAGGGCTGTTCCATTAAAACATATGAGGTACCCGGGGAAGGCACTTTAAAATTTGGGTAACCACCCATAGAAGCATAAAAATGTAATGAGGGACCACTCACAGAAGCAATTTTAGATAGTGCGGCACCACCCATAGAAGTGAAATAAATGTGAAATACACTTTTTCTTTAAATTCAATATGTATGAATGACTATTTATAACCCCTGAATAGAGGTCTATTTTCAGATGTTCCCAAGCATGATAGTAAAGAGAAGAGTATCTTGGGTGTCATCACCATTCAAATAACTGGCCATCAATGAAGCTTGATCATAGAACCATCAATTTATTTTATCAAGACTGTCTTTCTTAAACTTGATGAACTAAATTAATTTTATAAGTCTACCTGTTCATAAAAAGTCTAGTATTGTAAATGTTCAAAAACAACTATTAAAAGTTTTAGAATTGACTAGTATCTTGAGTATTAAAAAACAAGAAAATGTGTCTCTTTACGTAAATAAAATGATATTCTATGTTTCTTAGTCAATATATAAATTTACAACCTGCAACTTAAAGATTTGTGAGGCTCTATTCTACCGTTTTCAACAATTTCGATTAATTCCAATTTCTCGATTCATATTTGTGCGCCATGTTTGATGTACTGAAGTTTCAACTTCCGATTGTCAAGTCATTTGCATATGTCATATAAAGTAGTATTTACATCAATGGACAAGTATGGAGGCGAAAGCAATTTCGTCGGTATTGAAAAGGTTTGAATTTAATATCAAGTTAAAAACCGAACAGCAGTGTAAATTCTTTCTGCAACAATATGATTTTCCTTTCTTTGTCGAAGTGGTTCAAGTAACTACATTTTCGCGCTGATTGTCAATGTTTAGCTTTTTCATTAGATCCACCTACGAGATTTCGGGATAACAAGCATGGCGGAGCAGACGAAGAATTTTGCATGCTGTACATTATATTTAATGAAAAACACCTTTATTAGACATGCCCGAGCACAAAGTTGGTACTCCTTTTGGTGTAATTTGTAAACATTTGGGACTAATACACAGTGCAGAGTTTATTATCGGTTATTCATAAAATTATTTTGCACCATTACGGAGATCCAATGGAATTGTAGCCTCATCCCGAAAACGTAAGAATTAAAAAAAATTGGATAGGGCTACATTATTGCAGCTAGAAAAAATCAAAAACCGTTTCAATGGACCACGAGCACATTTCATTTTCCATTTTGGACAAGGGAGATAATCCTAATTTCCGGTCGCTATAAGTTTAGAGTCAAACTGGAAACAATAACCGGATCGCGGAACCTCATCGACCGAGATAAAATGAAGACAGAAAACGGCGTTTGTTTCACATTCTACTTTCAACCCTTCCCTTCTCTTGTTGCATTCCTCTCAGTTTCGGTAAAAAATAAAAGATTTTATCAAAACAACCACCCACAGATGCAGTTTTCTGGCAGTAGGTACCCACCATATATGCAATTTTCTACCAATGACAAGCACCCATACATTTTTATACGCCCGTCTTAAGACGGGCCGTATTATGTTATGGCCTTCATGTCCGTCCGTCTGTCTGTCTGTCCGTCTATCCGTCCGTCTGTTAGCTTTTTCGTGTCCAGCTCATAACTTAAATACTATAAGGCCTAGAATAATCAAACTTTGTCAGTTGATACATCTTGGGTAGAAGGTGTGTCGCACATTAAAACCAGGTCGCTGTGACTTTTAATTAAGAAGATATGGCCAAATATGGTAAAACCCTGTCCGGCTCATAACTTGAAAACTATTTGATCTAGAATCATGAAACTTGGTCATCTTATGCATTTTAGGTAGAAGGTGTGTCGCACTGTACTTTAAGGTCACTGTGACATTTAGTTGAAGTGATTTTTTGAAAAAAGTATGTTATAATTGGTACAATCCCTACTCATATAAGAGTTTTGTAGAAAACCTCATTCAAAAATGTTACATCAAGAAAACACATATTTTTTTTATGATATACTGTACAGCTTTTTTTTAGCCTATGTAATGTTTCCTTTGTTTCTAACAATAACATGAGAAATTCCACTTGTCCCATGGGAGTAGCATGCAAAGGGCATTTTGACAAGACTAATTAATGAGTTTTGTGTAGAGCATCTCTGATCAACATGATCAAGCAGGTGTTATCTTTATCTCTAGGGAATTGGGCAGAGAGATCTTAGCCTCTTAATTGCAGATATACCAGAAATTATTTGTGAAAGTGAATTTGTTTGTTGTGGTTAGTCTTTATTTTCAAAATTAATTTAACATTGTACTATATAATTTTTAATTTTTTTTCTCAGCAACCTATATGCAGAGTATCATTTCTCACTAAGACAACAAATGGTTGCAATATGTATAAAGGCCTATTTTAATGATTAGTATTTTGATGTTTTGTTATGGCTGTGGCATTGTTCAGAAAAAAGATATACAATGAACAAAGCTGCAGATTGGGCATTTGTGTAAATCTGAACAGATGAAATAGTATTGCAATAACCATATTAAAAAATGTTAATTCAAGAAACTACACATTCTTCATTATATACACTGTACTATACAGCAGTATATAACAAACAAATTATTTCTTTTGTGTCAGTAACAAGAGAAATTTCCCTTGTCCCATGGGTGTAATTATCAAGCAATTCAGGAGGCATTTTGCTAACAGAAAAATTGCATTCTGTCAAATTACAGATTAATTAATGAGTTTAGAAGATTTCTGTTACAGCAATCTGATCAAGGAGGTGCTATCTATATCTCTTGCAATCAGGAATTGGGCAGAGGAATCTGAACAATTGATCTGTCAAATTTTAGAACAGTTCTAATTGGTAGCCATTACTTTGAAAGTTAATTTGGTATAAAGTTTAAGAATTAATATGATATTGTAAAATATATTTTTATTTTATATCTCAACAACAAGGTGCAGATTGTCATGTCTCACTAAGATGACAGTTTTACAGTCTAAGAATAAACATAATGACTAATGTTTGATGTTTTATTACGCTGTGCATTGTTCTTCATTCCTTAAAATACAATGAGCAAAGCTGCAGATGTGCATTTCTCAAGTCTAACACAACCAGTTGAGAAATATATGATGTATTATTTTTTTCTAATTAATAACTACACCATAGGAGATGCGCCAGTATTTGAAATAACCGTTTTTAATCTATATTTATTTATATTGACATCACCATGCATATTTTACTTTTATACTTGAAGATTTGACAAAGGCAGATACTGATATATGTATTTTTTGATATGTTGAATAAATCAACCTTTTTGAGTACTCCCATTTATTGTAAGTTGTTTGCTTGGATAAAGGGCTATCTTGCACTTTAATCATTTCATTGAAACCATTTGGGAAAATGTTTTTATATCCTTTTAAAAATCATTAAGCTTACATTATCAATATTTGAAGCAATGTCACATGAGGCCATAAAGTGGGTAAGATTCTTAAAGGAAGGTTGACATTTGGTTCCATGCATACCTATCTCTTCATGGTGATATGTTCATGTTAACAATATGTGACGGGCGTATCATGTGCCGTGGCGGTGCACTTTATTTTTTAATTGCTGTCCCCGGGTATCTCATATGTTTTAATGGAACAGCCCTTAGGTAACTAATCACACAAAACAGACAGGATATCAATATAGATACTAGTAAATACAAGTACACCAGCCGACCGTCACTTCCTGTCTAACTAATCACACAAAACAGACAGGATATCATATAGATACTAGTAAATACAAGTACACCAGCCGACCAATACTTCCTGTCTCTGCATTAAATTCACCAAGAGGAATACAACACTACAGCTAGCAGAATGATCTGATTGGGGAGGGGAAATACTTTGATGAAAAAGGAAACATTGCAGAAACAGATATTTTTTTAACAAAGATCCTGAAGCTTATTATACCTCAAGAGAATGACACTACGATTTTTGGAATACTTTTGATTGAGTAAATCACGTGATTGAGCCTACAAATACATGTGTATCATATAATACCCTTTCCCTCAATGTGTCTTAGAATGTCATGCACGGCATCCCTCGGGGGACCTCGTCTACTTTCCGTAAACTCTACGTAAACCTGTGATTGTGACGTTACAGAGTCATTTCCAGTAAGTGGATTCTCATACTCTGTCAGGCAGAAAAGGATTTTTTTATACACAAATTTCTTATAAGTTTCATCACCAACCGTGTAAGCATTCAGGGAGAAAAGAAACATACTAAATGGTTATCATTTCACTTTATTTCATTGCTTGTATATTATAATACACTGACAGTGTTGTGTGACTGTTAGGGTGGATCAGCTACATAATTATCAATGAGTAGATGCAGATTTTTTTCGCTGTTTGAACTGCATTTATGTAGTCTTGTTTTGCTTCAGTTTAATTAACAATTTAGTGCATGAATGTTTGGAAGATACAAAGATTTATTCACCCAAGAAAATTAATGTTCCCCTCTGGCATTGCCCTTCAGGAATTTGATTTTTCTTGGGTGAGTAAATCTTCATATTTCCCTCACTATCATGCAATAAATGTATAAAGTAAAACACATTGAAGAATCTGATGTCCGTCAATGTACAAGATATCTGTCCATAAAGCATAGATCTGAATACTTGAATGTGTACAATGTATAACAAGTTTCTATATATGTGTGATATAGACATGAATATAAGTCTTTTTAGTGAGAATTAATAAGTGTGATTCTCTGTGGTGCATTTAGTTTATACATCCAGGGTATAGGATGGCTTTCAGTTGGCCTTGCTTAAAATCTAGGTATCTATGTCAAGGATATTAATATCCTTATGCTTATAATCCATATTACATTATGATATACAGTCTAAATTAATTGTCATTGAATTGAAAATTCTGATTTGATCACCTGTTAGAGACTTACCTATTTAGTAGTTCTTAGTCACATTATAGTCCAGCTTAGTACCTGTTGTTGCCACACACTCACCAGGTAAAGTCTGTACACCTATGTTGGTATGAGAATCTTATCAGTGGGGTCAAATTACATATCTGATGATAGTTGAGTGTGGGGATTTAAATACAGGACATACATAAGAGGAGGAGGTGTACGATTATTTTGACACGTTGTGTACATTTCTCACGAGCTCCATGTTGTACTTTTATTAAATGCACAATGCACTTCACATTGCTTGAACCTTTTTCGGTGTAAATCTGTTTTTGCTAGGTTTCTGATTCTTTATTTCTGTGAGCCACAGGCTCATTGTTTTTGCTAGGTGATAACTTCTGAGTTTTGATGTTCATTAAATGTTTATGTTATTGTGTAGGTTATCTGTAATCTCTGTGTTAATTTCAGGACATTGTCTTGCTGATACAGTGATAATAAGCAATTAGATAAAGTAGCTTTGTCTTCTAATCCCAGACTCAGATAGGACACTTAGTTAATAAAAAATACCAGGAAAAAACAGAGAAACTTGAGAGTTTTTCAATGGCATTCCAAAGTCACTAAGTTCGCTTGAAAAATTTTGACCCCAAGTATATATACATGTATATTTTTCAAGCGAGCTTGGTGTCTGTGTGACATCCTTAGGGTGGGTCTGCTCTGACATGAGGAATAAGAATTCATTTGTTTTCTTTGTATACAATGTTCTCAATATGTTAACTGATGTGTGGTTCTATTGATAAATGTCTCGTACATTGTATATAGTCCACAGGTTATCAAAATACATATATTGTTCGTGTCTATACCCTGATTACGATGGATTGCCACAGTTTTTATTTTTAATCATTTAATGGCTCGACCAAGTCCTCATATGGTGTATCATATTCCAAAGTCGAAAGATACAAGCTCTCCATTATTGTGTATTAATTTTTTGTGTGTTGGGGGGGGGGGGGGGGGTTATAATAAAAAAGGTTTATTTTGAAATAAGGAGATTTTAGAGTCCAAATTTTGCTTTGATCTGATATGGATAACCAATAAAACATGCTAATTAAGACCAGTGTAAATGTCCTAATTTAAGAATTACTGGGCAAATGCTGCTGTACTTTCAGGATAACTTGGGTGATATTGTATGGAATGCAATATAATTGTGGATCTTTAATGATGTCTATAGATTTGCACTTTTCTTGAAACACCATGGAGCTAATCCTATTTGTCATTGAATGTTGCTTGATTTGCAGCAACAAAACTGACTTAATTAGCTTCAATCTGTGGAGTAATGATATATTACAGTAGTACTTGTGTAGTATGGATATTGTATAATCCAGATTGTTGTATAATCTGTATACACCAGATTTATCTGATTCAGTCTTAAAAGGACAAGAGTACTCCAAATATCGTGTGCTCAACATATACATGTATTATTGTCTGTTATTACTCATGTCCATGATGCACAAATTTCAGTCTTAGCATTTATTATAATTAAGATAATTAGTAAACCCTGACTGTAACTATGAAAATTGATGTCAGTCATTTTATTGCAGAAGACAACAAAATCTTGAAGAAAGAGAGTAGCAAAATTCAAAAGAAAGAGAAGAAAACAGAGGAAATTCTGGCAAAGACGCAGGTGGGTCTAGGAAGGAGACTGAGTTTTGCTGTACAAAATCTAGTGCAAAGCTTTATAAACTTGTGCGAGTTTTATCTATGTTAGTCTAACAATATACAACTAAGTGACCTTCACTTTTGAATTTGCATTTCCAATGTTTTTCGCATTCAATATCTTTTCCAATTGTATATGATAGCCATTTTCTGATGAATTCAATGTAATTGTGAACAGTGTGGGTATGAACTTTGCAGTCAGTCATTAATAACAGGTAATCAGTATTAACAGCAGACAACCAGGCTTAGCCTAGTGTTTTTGCAGTAATTAAAACTTTGATTGGGTTAGATGACACAAGTGGTGACAAATTAGATATTACCATCTGAATAAATTAACAAATTATAGTTGGAAAAGGCATTTTGTAGTTCATAAAGAGAGTTGAGATCCAGAACGCAGAATTCTGAATAAACAAGACAAAATAACGTTTATAAAATTCTGTTCCCACTAAAAATTATCTGGAAGCTGAAGCACCAACGCTGTCCCTATATCTAGATATCTGAAGGTCCTCTGTAGTCTTGTGTTGCCTGGTGTATCGTAAGATAAATCATGTTTTAATGAAATGTAATTCCGGGTTGGAAATATCTGTTTATTTTTAGCTCACCTGAACCGAAGGTTCAAGTGAGCTTTTCTGATCACATTTTGTCCGTCGTCTGTCTGTCTGTAAACGTTTCACATTTTCGACTTCTTCTCCAGAACCACTGGGCCAATTTCAACCAAACATGGCCAAAAGCATCCTTGGGTGAAGGGCTTTCAAGTTTCTTCAAATGAAGAGCAATGTCCCTTTCAAAAGGGAGATAATCACAAAAATAGGGTGGGGTCATTTAAAAATCTTCTTCTCAAGAACCACTGGGCCAGAAAAGCTGAAATTTACCAGAAAGCTTCCTGACATATTGCAGATTCACGTGTGTTCAAATCATGGCCCCTGGGGGTAGGATGGGGACACAAGGGGGGATCAAAGTCTTACATACAAATATATAGGGAAAAACTTTAAAAATCTTCTCAAGAACCACTAAGCCAGAAAAGCTGAGATTTACATGAAAGCTTCCTGACGTAATGCAGATTCAAGTTTGTTCAAATCATGGGCCCCGGGGGTTGGATCGGGCCACAATAGGGGATCAAAGTTTTACATACAAATATATAGGAAAAATCTTTCAAAATCTTCTTCTCAAGAACCACTGATCCAGAAAAGCTGATTTTTACATGAAAACTTTCTGACATAATTCAGATTCAAGTTTGTTCAAATCATAGCCCCCGGGGGTAGGATGGGGCCACAAGGGGGGATCAAAGTTTTACATACAAATATATACTTAAAATCTTCTCCTCTATAACCACTGAGTCAGAAAAGCTGATATTTACAAGAAAACTTTCTGACATAGTGCAGATTCAAGTTTGTTCAAATAATGGTCCCCTGGGGGTAGGATGGGGCCACAAGTCGGGGGGGGGGGGGTCAAAGTTTTACATACAAATATAGGGAAAATCTTTTAAAATCTTCTTCTCAAGAACCATTGGACCAAAGAAGTTGACATTTACATGAAAGCTTTCTGACGTAGTGTAGATTCAAGTTTGCAAAAATCGTGGCCTCCAGGGGTAGTTGGGGTCATAATAGGGACTAAGGTTTTACATGCAAATATATATGGAAAGTCTTCAGATATGGGCCAAGGTGACTCAGGTGAGCGATGTGGCCTATGGGCCTCTTGTTTCTTAATGCTTCAAGAGCATTGGTGAATTATTTTGTGCATAATTCTGATTAATGATTCTGTTTCAGGAGACTGTGAACAGATACAAAGAGATTTTGATCAAGCATGGTAAGAATCCGTGTCACAGTCTCTGTCACTTGCTGTGAGGTCATTTTTATGCTATGTTCTAGTAGTTTAAATATATATTCTGCATTGTAAAAAGACTTCGCTAAACATAACAGATCCCTTGGGGAAACAGAAAAATCACTAAGTGAATGTCCTATGTTGAGTTTTGTTTTTTTTTGGAATGGCTTTTTAGCTAATGCCAAATAAAATAGTATGTGTGGTTCCGGTTACACTCCCTCGAAAAATAGGGTAGGTATAAGTAGGGATTTTATTTCATTTTTTTTTTATATGTTTTTTTTTTAATGATAGTCTATCTTAAATGGAAACACAATTTCCTTTTACTTTCACTTCTTTGCATTTACCATTTATATATGGTGTGATAGATACCTATCAAATTGGTAGGGATCACCCTAGTTTTGACAATTCTTATACATATTTTCCAAAAACTAAATACAGAAGGTAAATTGAACAAAAACTATAATTGGTGAATTTGCTAAAATCATCTTATTGAACATGAAAGTAGGAAATGATATTTCAACCAGAGTACTGTTTTCAAGCACTTCCAAGGTTTTAAATCTATAAAACTTTTTCAAAAATAAGGAGTATATTCAAACAACCTGAAATTTGCACTATTGTTTATGTAAGCACTCTTTAGTTCTAAGTCACTTTCTGTCGAATGTTAGATGGCCTGTAGTTAGTGTGTACAGCTCAGCATTTTAGCGGTATCTAGATATTGGCTATGAATGAACTTACAGTCAAGCTTCACTTGAAGGAAAACGAGTCAAAAACATGTATATAGTGGTATATAATATGCACCCCCTTTTCATAAAAGAACATCTTGAAGAAAATTATGCATTACATTTAGCAAAATACAGTAACAGATTTTTGAAATAGTCAATAAAAATGTTTAGGGTGGGGGGTTATAAACTAGGGACTGTCGGGTAACCGGAACCACACATATTCTTTTATTTGGCCTAATGTGGAACTTTTTTCCAAAATAGCTCCTAATAATTGAGTACAGAGAAATAGGTGACATCATGTTTATGTAGAATGTGATGTTTAGTTCTTTAAAGAAATGTATTTCCATTCTCAACATTGACTTTTGATTAGCTCACCTGAGCTGAAAGCTCAAGTGAGCTTTTCTGATCGCCTATTGCTCGTCGTCTGTCTGTGAACTTTTTACATTTTCGACTTCTCCAGAACCACTAGGCCAATTTTAACCAAACTTGGTCAAAGGCATCCTTGGGTGAAGGGTTTTCAAGTTTGTTCAAATGAAGGACCGTGTCCCTTTCAAAGGGGAGATAATTACAAAAATGCAAAAATAGGGTGGCGTCATTTAAAAATCTTCTCAAGAACCACTGGGCCAGAAAAGCTGAAATTTACATGAAAGCTTCCTGACATAGTGCAGATGAAAGTTTGTTAAAATCATGGCCCCCGGGATTTGGATGGGGCCACAATAGGGGATCAAAGTTTTACATACAAATATATAGGGAAAATCTTTAAAAATCTTCTTCTCTAGAACTACTGGGCCAAGAAAGTGGAAATTGACATGAAAGCCTCCTGATGTAGTGCAGATTCAAGTTTGTTAAAATCATGGCCCCTGAGGATAGGATGGCACCACAATAGGGGATCAAAGTTTTACATACAAATACAGTGTATATAGGGAAAATCATTAAAATTCTTCTTACGAAAAATCACTGGGCCAGAAAAGTTTATATTCACATTAAAGCTTCCTGACATAGTCCAAATTCAATTTTGAAACAATCATGGCCCCCAGGAATAGGTTGGGGCCACAACAGGAATCAAAGTTTTACATGTGAATATATAGGAAAAATCTTAAAATATGAGCCAAGGTGACTCAGGTGAGCAATGTGGCCCATGGGCCTCTTGTTTTCGTTCCTTGAATGATTTTTTGATGTACAACCAGGTCTTCTACCCAAACAAGACAGATCCCGGGGGGTCAAGAAGGGGCCAGGAGCAGAGGACACTCAGTCACAGGAGGAGGGTCAGTATTCCTAGGAAACCTCAACTGAGGAGTCAATATTCATAGTAACCTCAATTGAGGGTGTCAGTGTAATTTGAATAGAGCAATTAGACAAAATTAGACATTGTCTTGTTACCGAGAAGCAACTCTGATGGCAAAGCCATAAGGTATTGAGTGGTGCAGTAGGGTCATAGTCTCAAGCCATGGGTCCCAGCAATACTAGAAGAAAGAAATTGACAAATGAAACCTATTTAATGTACATGTACAAGGTAAAAAAAATTAAACTGAATTGAGGAACCTCTACACAACAAACAAAAACTTTTTTGAGTATTGAAAAATATATATCATTTAAAGAAGAATAGTATAAGTTGTATAAAGGCATTCACATCCTGGATTGTCAGGCATTTTATGGAAAATAATCTTTTTTAAGAATTGTTAGTTGCATATTCTTGATTTATTTTAATTTGAAAACACAGAAAATGCAAAATAAGGTGTGATAAGTATTTTATTTAGACTTTTGTGAAAAACATGGTACATATTTCTTTTTCAAAGATCAACCATTTTTATTACTACAAATTTTCAGCAAAAATTTGAATTAAATGAAATACTTAATTTTACTCAAAAGATTGTACATAATTTTGATGGAAAATATGAAGTTGTGTATGATTTCTGATAATATTTTCAAATATTACATTGGGTAGCATTGGAAATAACAAAGGTAATATTATCCAAAGACATTTCAGTAAGTACATTGTAACAGTTATCAAGGGAAACAACTCCTGTGATTTCTAAGGACTAAGTCTTCTTGCACTTTGACACAGAATAGTATCTATGGGCAGGTCACTCTAATCAGAAAAAATATACCAAAACCAAAAGACCCTTCAACATGCAGTATGTAAAGGACCTGTTATTACTGTGTGGTTACAGTATGATTTATCTATGTTATATCACTGTGTGATTACAGTATGATTTATCTATATTATATCACTGTGTGGTTACAGTATGATTTATCTGTATTATATCACTGTGTGGTTACAGTGTGATTTATCTATATTATATCACTGTGATTACAGTATGATTTATCTATGTTATATCACTGTGTGGTTACAGTATGATATTATATCACTGTGTGATTACAGTGTGATTTATCTATATTATATCACTGTGTGATTACAGTATGTTTTATCTATATTATATCACTGTCTGGTTACAATATGATTTATCTATGTTATATCACTGTGTGATTACAGTATGATTTATCTATCTTATATCACTGTGTGATTACAGTATGATTTATCTATATTATATCACTGTGTGGTTACAGTATGATATTATATCACTGTCTGGTTACAATATGATTTATCTATGTTATATCACTGTGTGATTACAGTGTGATTTATCTATATTATATCACTGTGTGATTACAGTATGATTTATCTATATTATATCACTGTGTGGTTACAGTATGATATTATATCACTGTGTGGTTACAGTGTGATTTATCTATGTTATATCACTGTGTGGTTACAGTATGTTTTATCTGTATTATATCACTGTCTGGTTACAATATGATTTATCTATGTTATATCACTGTGTGATTACAGTATGATTTATCTATCTTATATCACTGTGTGATTACAGTATGATTTATACATATTATATCACTGTGTGGTTACAGTATGATATTATATCACTGTCTGGTTACAATATGATTTATCTATGTTATATCACTGTGTGATTACAGTGTGATTTATCTATATTATATCACTGTGTGATTACAGTATGATTTATCTATATTATATCACTGTGTGGTTACAGTATGATATTATATCACTGTGTGGTTACAGTGTGATTTATCTATGTTATATCACTGTGTGATTACAGTATGTTTTATCTATATTATATCACTGTGTGATTACAGTGTGATTTATCTGTATTATATCACTGTGTGGTTACAGTGTGATTTATCTATATTATATCACTGTGTGATTACAGTGTGATTTATCTATATTATATCACTGTGTGGTTACAGTGTGATTTATCTATATTATATCACTGTGTGATTACAGTGTGATTTATCTATGTTATATCACTGTGTGATTACAGTGTGATTTATCTGTATTATATCACTGTGTGGTTACAGTGTGATTTGTCTATATTATAACACTGTGTAGTTACAGTATCATATTATATCACTGTGTTATTACAGTGTGATTTGTCTATATTATAACACTGTGTGGTTACAGTATGATTTATCTATATTATATCACTGTGTGGTTACAGTGTGATTTATCTATATTATATCACTGTGTGATTACAGTGTGATTTATCTATGTTATATCACTGTGTGGTTACAGTATGATTTATCTATATTATATCACTGTGTGGTTACAGTGTGATTTGTCTATATTATAACACTGTGTGATTACAGTGTGATTTATCTGTATTATATCACTGTGTGGTTACAGTGTGATTTGTCTATATTATATCACTGTGTGGTTACAGTGTGATTTATCTATATTATATCACTGTGTGATTACAGTGTGATTTATCTATGTTATATCACTGTGTGGTTACAGTATGATTTATCTATATTATATCACTGTGTGGTTACAGTGTGATTTGTCTATATTATAACACTGTGTGATTACAGTGTGATTTATCTGTATTATATCACTGTGTGGTTACAGTATGATTTATCTATGTTATATCACTGTGTGGTTACAGTATGATTTATCTATATTATAACACTGTGTGGTTACAGTGTGATTTATCTATGTTATATCACTGTGTGATTACAGTGTGATTTATTCATATTATATCACTGTGTGGTTACAGTGTGATTTATCTATGTTATATCACTGTGTGATTACAGTGTGATTTATCTGTATTATATCACTGTGTGGTTACAGTGTGATTTATCTATGTTATATCACTGTGTGATTACAGTATGTTTTATCTATATTATATCACTGTGTGATTACAGTGTGATTTATCTATATTATATCACTGTGTGGTTACAGTATGATATTATATCACTGTCTGGTTACAATATGATTTATCTATGTTATATCACTGTGTGATTACAGTGTGATTTATCTATATTATATCACTGTGTGATTACAGTATGATTTATCTATATTATATCACTGTGTGGTTACAGTATGATATTATATCACTGTGTGGTTACAGTGTGATTTATCTATGTTATATCACTGTGTGATTACAGTATGTTTTATCTATATTATATCACTGTGTGATTACAGTGTGATTTATCTATATTATATCACTGTGTGGTTACAGTATGATATTATATCACTGTGTGGTTACAGTGTGATTTATCTATGTTATATCACTGTGTGGTTACAGTATGTTTTATCTATATTATATCACTGTGTGATTACAGTGTGATTTATCTATATTATATCACTGTGTGATTACAGTATGTTTTATCTATATTATATCACTGTCTGGTTACAATATGATTTATCTATGTTATATCACTGTGTGATTACAGTATGATTTATCTATCTTATTTCACTGTGTGATTACAGTATGATTTATCTATATTATATCACTGTGTGGTTACAGTATGATATTATATCACTGTCTGGTTACAATATGATTTATCTATGTTATATCACTGTGTGATTACAGTGTGATTTATCTATATTATATCACTGTGTGATTACAGTATGATTTATCTATATTATATCACTGTGTGGTTACAGTATGATATTATATCACTGTGTGGTTACAGTGTGATTTATCTATGTTATATCACTGTGTGGTTACAGTATGTTTTATCTGTATTATATCACTGTCTGGTTACAATATGATTTATCTATGTTATATCACTGTGTGATTACAGTATGATTTATCTATCTTATATCACTGTGTGATTACAGTATGATTTATCTATATTATATCACTGTGTGGTTACAGTATGATATTATATCACTGTCTGGTTACAATATGATTTATCTATGTTATATCACTGTGTGATTACAGTGTGATTTATCTATATTATATCACTGTGTGATTACAGTATGATTTATCTATATTATATCACTGTGTGGTTACAGTATGATATTATATCACTGTGTGGTTACAGTGTGATTTATCTATGTTATATCACTGTGTGATTACAGTATGTTTTATCTATATTATATCACTGTGTGGTTACAGTATGATATTATAACACTGTGTGGTTACAGTATGATTTATCTATGTTATATCACTGTGTGATTACAGTGTGATTTATCTATATTATATCACTGTGTGGTTACAGTGTGATTTATCTGTATTATATCACTGTGTGGTTACAGTGTGATTTATCTATATTATATCACTGTGTGGTTACAGTGTGATTTATCTATATTATATCACTGTGTGATTACAGTGTGATTTATCTATGTTATATCACTGTGTGGTTACAGTATGATTTATCTATATTATATCACTGTGTGGTTACAGTGTGATTTGTCTATATTATAACACTGTGTGATTACAGTGTGATTTATCTGTATTATATCACTGTGTGGTTACAGTGTGATTTGTCTATATTATATCACTGTGTGGTTACAGTGTGATTTATCTATATTATATCACTGTGTGATTACAGTGTGATTTATCTATGTTATATCACTGTGTGGTTACAGTATGATTTATTTATATTATATCACTGTGTGGTTACAGTGTGATTTGTCTATATTATAACACTGTGTGATTACAGTGTGATTTATCTGTATTATATCACTGTGTGGTTACAGTGTGATTTATCTATGTTATATCACTGTGTGGTTACAGTATGATTTATCTATATTATAACACTGTGTGGTTACAGTGTGATTTATCTATGTTATATCACTGTGTGATTACAGTGTGATTTATTTATATTATATCACTGTGTGGTTACAGTGTGATTTATCTATGTTATATCACTGTGTGATTACAGTGTGATTTATCTGTATTATATCACTGTGTGGTTACAGTGTGATTTATCTGTATTATATCACTGTGTGGTTACAATATGATTTATCTATATTATATCACTGTGTGGTTACAGTGTGATTTATCTATGTTATATCACTGTGTGATTACAGTATGATTTATCTATATTATATCACTGTGTGGTTACAGTGTGATTTATCTGTATTATATCACTGTGTGGTTACAGTGTGATTTGTCTATATTATAACACTGTGTGGTTACAGTGTGATTTATCTATATTATAACACTGTGTGGTTACAGTATGATTTATCTATATTATCTATAACACTGTGTGATTACAGTATGATTTATCTATATTATATCACTGTGTGGTTACAATATGATTTATCTATGTTATATCACTGTGTGATTACAGTATGTTTTATCTATATTATATCACTGTGTGGTTACAGTATGATATTATAACACTGTGTGGTTACAGTATGATTTATCTATGTTATATCACTGTGTGATTACAGTGTGATTTATCTATATTATATCACTGTGTGGTTACAGTGTGATTTATCTGTATTATATCACTGTGTGGTTACAGTGTGATTTATCTATATTATATCACTGTGTGGTTACAGTGTGATTTATCTATATTATATCACTGTGTGATTACAGTGTGATTTGTCTATATTATAACACTGTGTGATTACAGTGTGATTTATCTGTATTATATCACTGTGTGGTTACAGTGTGATTTATCTATGTTATATCACTGTGTGGTTACAGTATGATTTATCTATATTATAACACTGTGTGGTTACAGTGTGATTTATCTATGTTATATCACTGTGTGATTACAGTGTGATTTATTTATATTATATCACTGTGTGGTTACAGTGTGATTTATCTATGTTATATCACTGTGTGATTACAGTGTGATTTATCTGTATTATATCACTGTGTGGTTACAGTGTGATTTATCTGTATTATATCACTGTGTGGTTACAATATGATTTATCTATATTATATCACTGTGTGGTTACAGTGTGATTTATCTATGTTATATCACTGTGTGATTACAGTATGATTTATCTATATTATATCACTGTGTGGTTACAGTGTGATTTATCTGTATTATATCACTGTGTGGTTACAGTGTGATTTGTCTATATTATAACACTGTGTGGTTACAGTGTGATTTATCTATATTATAACACTGTGTGGTTACAGTATGATTTATCTATATTATCTATAACACTGTGTGATTACAGTATGATTTATCTATATTATATCACTGTGTGGTTACAATATGATTTATCTATGTTATATCACTGTGTGATTACAGTGTGATTTATGTATATTATATCACTGTGTGATTACAGTATGATTTATCTATATTATAACACTGTGTGGTTACAGTGTGATTTATCTATGTTATATCACTGTGTGATTACAGTGTGATTTATCTCTATTATATCACTGTGTGGTTACAGTGTGATTTATCTGTATTATATCACTGTGTGGTTACAATATGATTTATCTATATTATATCACTGTGTGGTTACAGTGTGATTTATCTATGTTATATCACTGTGTGATTACAGTGTGATTTATCTGTATTACATCACTGTGTGATTACAGTGTGATTTATCTATATTATCTATAACACTGTGTGATTACAGTATGATTTATCTATATTATATCACTGTGTGGTTACAGTGTGATTTATCTATATTATATCACTGTGTGATTACAGTATGATTTATCTATGTTATATCACTGTGTGGTTACAGTATGATTTATCTATATTATATCACTGTGTGGTTACAGTATGATTTATCTATGTTATATCACTGTGTGGTTACATTATGATTTATCTATGTTATATCACTGTGTGATTACAGTGTGATTTATCTATATTATATCACTGTGTGGTTACAGTGTGATTTATTTATATTATATCACTGTGTGATTACAGTGTGATTTATTTATATTATATCACTGTGTGATTACAGTGTGATTTATGTATATTATATCACTGTGTGGTTACAGTGTGATTTATCTATGTTATATCACTGTGTGATTACAGTATGATTTATCTATGTTATATCACTGTGTGATTACAGTGTGATTTATCTATATTATATCACTGTGTGGTTACAGTGTGATTTATGTATATTATATCACTGTGTGGTTACAGTGTGATTTATCTATATTATATCACTGTGTGGTTACAGTGTGATTTATCTATATTATATCACTGTGTGATTACAGTATGATTTATCTATGTTATATCACTGTGTGATTACAGTGTGATTTATCTATATTATATCACTGTGTGGTTACAGTGTGATTTATTTATATTATATCACTGTGTGATTATAGTATGTTTTATCTGTATTATATCACTGTGTGATTACAGTGTGATTTATCTATATTATATCACTGTGTGATTACAGTGTGATTTATCTATATTATATCACTGTGTGATTACAGTGTGATTTATCTATATTATATCACTGTGTGATTACAGTGTGATTTATGTATATTATATCACTGTGTGGTTACAGTGTGATTTATCTATATTATATCACTGCGTGATTACAGTGTGATTTATCTATGTTATATCACTGTTTGATTACAGTATGATTTATCTGTATTATATCACTGTGTGATTACAGTGTGATTTATCTATATTATATCACTGTGTGATTACAGTGTGATTTATCTATGTTATATCACTGTGTGATTACAGTGTGATTTATGTATATTATATCACTGTGTGGTTACAGTGTGATTTATCTATATTATATCACTGTGTGATTACAGTGTGATTTATGTATATTATAACACTGTGTGATTACAGTATGATTTATCTATGTTATATCACTGTGTGATTACAGTGTGATTTATCTATATTATATCACTGTGTGGTTACAGTGTGATTTATCTATATTATATCACTGTGTGGTTACAGTATGATTTATGTATATTATAACACTGTGTGATTACAGTATGATTTATGTATATTATATCACTGTGTGATTACAGTATGATTTATCTATGTTATATCACTGTGTGATTACAGTGTGATTTATCTATATTATATCACTGTGTGGTTACAGTGTGATTTATCTATGTTATATCACTGTGTGGTTACAGTGTGATTTATCTATGTTATAACACTGTGTGATTACAGTATGATTTATCTATGTTATATCACTGTGTGATTACAGTGTGATTTATCTATATTATATCACTGTGTGATTACAGTGTGATTTATGTATATTATATCACTGTGTGATTACAGTGTGATTTATGTATATTATATCACTGTGTGATTACAGTATGTTTTATCTATATTATATCACTGTGTGATTACAGTGTGATTTATGTATATTATATCACTGTGTGATTACAATGTGATTTATGTATATTATATCACTGTGTGATTACAGTATGTTTTATCTGTATTATATCACTGTGTGGTTACAGTGTGATATTATATCACTGTGTGGTTACAGTGTGATTTATCTATATTATATCACTGTGTGGTTACAGTATGATTTATCTATATAATATCACTGTGTGGTTACAGTATGATTTATCTATATTATAGGTAACTGGTGTAATCCTGGTCCTTTCTCTAACAAAGAACAAGATTGGGACCATGTAAAGCAACACAAGGTCACTGCAACAGACAGAAAATCAGAAAACATCTACCCAGAGGAGAAGAAATATGTGACAGACACACAGGAGGAGGATGGAAGCTTGCTGGAGTTCCCTTTCACTTTCAGTCCCCTGGTGTCAGTGTTGTCACCACTCCCTCCCTCTCCACAGTCCTACAGAAAGGTCAGGCTCTCTTTCACATTCTGTCCCCTGGTGTCAGTGTTGTCACCCCCCCCCCCCCCCCCCCCCCCCACCCCCCTCCTCCTCCATACAGTCCTACAGAAAGGTGTGGCTCCCTTTGTATTCAGTTCCCTGGTGTCAGTGTTATCACACACACACACACACCCCCCCCCCCCCCCTCCCCTCCCCCTCCCCTCCCTTCCCTCAGTTCTACAGAAAGGTGAGGCTCCCTTCGTATTCAGTCTCCTGGTGTCAGTGTTGTCACCCTCCCACCCCTCAGTCCTACATATTCACATAAACAGAATCCTCATCTTTTATCTTTAAAAAGTGTGCCCCTCCACAATTATGACTTGAAATTAATGTGCATTTTACCTTTTTTCTGCAAACTTGATTGAGAAATATTGTTTATTTTAAATAAGATATATGATTTGATAAGATGTGGTTATAGCAAGATACTAAGGACTTTCTTTCTTAATTTACTTTATACCTGTACAGTATATTCAGTGAGTTATTCTTTTTATTTCTGTGGGGAATGAAAATCACTTCATCATCATCATCAGTAATTTCTCATAAGTTCATTTCTTATAACCATGCTCCACTGTGAATTCAACTTAATATTTTTTTTGTTTAGGAAGTGGAAGATAATGATGATAGTGGTAATGACTTGGATGAAATGGCAGAGCAACTGGAGCAGGAAATGATAAATGCCTCTCCCACTCTCAGACGGTCGCCCAGGAAACACGTCCCCCAGTCGCCTCTAACAAAGGACCTCAGCACACAAAATGAGAGCTCCACATCAACTCAGAATACAAGTACTCTCAAACAAAAGACAGTCCATGGCCAACAAGGTGGAATTCTGAGAGGAAGTCAAGAGGGAACTCTGGGAGGAAATGATGGAGGAATGCAGGAATTGAGAGGAATCAAAAGGATAACATTCACTCGTGGAGAGAGTCCACACCCTGAGGACACAAAGGAAAGAGAGGTGAATTTGAAAGTGGTCAAAGATGTGAAGGGAAGGATGATTTCTGAAGTGGCCATGGATATAGAAGGAAGCATGAATTCTGAAGTGGCTGTGGTCAACCCTAAACCAATTCTTAGTGGTCACCAGAACTCCGCCTTCCAGAAATTCTCTAAAAGCACTGATAAACAGGAGAAATGCCGGGGGGAAACTATAGAAAGACTCCACCCCCAACTGCCAAGAGAAACTGTGAACACTGCAAACTCTAGATTTACCTGTGATAAAAATAAAAACGTGGATGAGAACAACACAAATATTCAACATAAGAGGACTGAGTGCCTGGAAAAGCATGCTTTTAGACCAGTGGCTGAGAATCTGGAAGATTCAGATAGCATGTCCGCAACAGAGACAAAGCATAGGATTAAAGAGTATGAGACACCTTGTAACAGCAATTGTGTGAAAGATGATTTGAAAATTCAGTGTGAGAAAGAAACTATTGCAGATCAACAGGCTGGGAAAAGTAATCTGGATTCAGATAAAGAGGTTATGTTGTCTGTACGAACATTAAGGAAGTCCTTTAGCTTGCCTGAAGGTAAGCTTTCTCCAGAGCTTGGGAAAGTGCGACGAAAACGAAACATGTCATTATCACAGAAGAGCCCTGGGAAAGATTTTGATAGTTCTGATTCAAAAGTCAAAGCAGGTCATGAAAGTCCGAGAAGGTCTCTAAGGAATAGAATTAATTACGAAAGTAAACAGAAGTGCGCAGAAAACAGTGATGCATGTTTGATGTTAAGGAAAAGCAGCGTTGTAAATTCTCTGTCAAAATTTGCACCTCCAAAGCCACCTTCTAGATTAACTCGAAGTCAGACCTTACAGGTGCCCACAGATGAACTAGATTCTCTGTGTCAAAGGTCAAGGTCAAGAATGAGAATCCCAAGTGGAAAAAAACGCAAAGAGGAAGAATCTGGAAATGTGGGAAGACAGGACATCAAAGAGGAGGATGTGGGGAGTGATGAGGTGGAGGAGGGTGTGAAGGAAGACAGACGACGGACGACCCGGGCAATGTCTAGACAGGACAGTCTGGGCTTTGTTCTGAGGTCTCCGCCTGTCCTAAAGTCTCCACCCATTGTGTTACCTTGTCAGAAGGCAATGGGTAAAGCTGTCATGTCTAAAATTTCACCTCCCACCCCAACTTATCCAGAGACTAAGAAAAAGGAGGATGTGTCTGCTAAGATTGGTTATGGTGGTTGTTTTGTGCCTTCTGTTGAAGGACTAGGCAGATTGAAATATGATAAAGACAATGACAGCACAAAGAAGATAAATCATGAGAATTTAGAGGATACGGTTAGTTTGATACATGAAAGTTTGTGTGAAACATCAGTTTCAAAGGCAAGTGATAAAATCAGTGAGAATGTGACTGTTAGGGAAGGACATGATGAGAAAGATAAAAGTGTTAGTAATCAAACTCTGTCTATGAGAGATGGTGAACTAAAACACTGCAAGAAAGGATCAAGTGTGGAGGAGGAAGAATTGGAGGGGTCACTCCCACGACAGGGGAGTATGGGATTCATAGTGAGTGGTGAGGCTGTGGCAGGTGAATCAGAGAAATCCAGTCCAAAACAGACAGGAAAGGATTCATATCAGAATCAGGAGAAAAGGGAAACAGATTTCACACAAGTTTCCTCAGCGGTTTTGAACAACTTGGAAGAAGGCAGTACTATTTCGAATCAGGAACATAATGTTCAGAAGAATGGGAAAGTACTGGAAAAAGTTATGTTAAATGGGGTAGAGATTGAGGATAATTCTAAGCTTCCTCTGACGAAAGATTCTGATAAAGAACAGCCTAAACTGTTATTTCAGGATACAAATCATTCAGGACGGGAATTTATCCCTTCCGACAAGACCGCCGCACAAGGTACAGTTTCCCTGAATACCGAGACTGCTGTTACAAAGGAGAGAGAGAGTCATTCTATCCAAGAATCATCTAACATAGACAACCCTCAGAATGTTTCTGATATGTCTTGGGCAAGAGGACAAGTTCATGAACATGAGGTCTTGATGACAGATGGTGGGGAAAACCCGGTAAACAATGTTAAAGATCCCATTAAGAGTATAAGTAAATCGTCTGCTGATTTATCTTGTTCCACTATGAATTCTGCTGACATTAGTAATGCTTGTGAATTTCCTACTGGAACTTTTGATAAACCTGATGACCCAGGAAACTTTAATAGTGAAGTTCACTTTCCATCCACTTCGTCTGTGTCTGGTGATGCCAGCAGAGGTCCCTCTTCTTCCTCTGTGGAAGGCAGCTGTATTTCCTCTGTAATGTACATACCAAGTCTTTCAAAGTTAGTTCAGAAGTCCTCCTTTCCTGCTGTGGTGGCATCCAGCACTGTCCTGTCTCCAGAAATGGAAGATCTTCCCTCCCAACCCCACACAGACAATTCCACCACTCCTGGTTCCCCCTCCACTCTCTCTACAGGGGGACCAGTTTCACCTCTCCCTCCATCACCATTTCATTTTTTCCTGTCAAATCCAATCTCCCCTCTCCCACCTTCACCCATCCGAGAGGTGGCGCCTCTGTCTCCTTTGTGTTCCTCTCCCTTTGATCTGGAGGCACCATGTCTTTCAGAGTCATCTTCCTCGTCTGTGATTCAAACAGAGACAACACATAGTTTGCAGGAGAACCACCGCATTTTAGATTCTAAGTCATCCATTTCATCATCAGCCAGAAAGTTAAAGAGTCGCCAGCATACAGCTGTGAGCCATGTTACCAAGGAAACCAAATCCAGTCAGTCATTTCAATCAGGGAAAAAAAGCATCCAATCAGAGAATACTCCACGCACATTTCATGCAGTTGCACCACCAGATGCAATTGCAGTCAAACCACAGAAAAATAAGGACATTGCACAAACAGCTAGTGCACAGAATTCACAGAAAACAAGGTATGTCAAAACTCTCCTGGTAGTGGATGTCAAAGTTTATTGTGAGGAAGTTTTTTTTTTTTTTATCATTATCATCTCCGAGAAAATTTTGGAGTATTTTGAGGTCAGAATAGAGGACATAATGGTTAAACACCATCTCCTACAGGCTTTGAGAGATGGAGTATGTCAGTTTCTTCTAGGGGAAGGGGGGGGGGGGGGGGGGGGGCAGAGCCTGTCATTGCCCTTCTCTTCATACCATTAGGATATTGATTAATTTAGTGGGGGATTTCATTTCTCAGTGTTCTTTATTGGGAAATAATAAGTATGTTAAAGTCCTGCTGGAAGAAGATACATGTAATCAATCAGATTTATTTTATTGGTTCTTAATGGGGATACTTTATATATTAGGCAAGTAGCATTGCTTTTCAAATTGGGGGAGGGGGGGGGGGGTAGCTGTATACTTCACATTAATTATTTTATCTAGTAATATTCTTGACAATCAAAACAATGAAATATTTTATTGTCTGACCAACTTACTTCTCAGAAAACTTTGCTAAAAACATCAAACACATTCGAGAACATAATTTTTTTTTTTTTACAGTTGATCTTTTGAGAGATGTTTATGTAGTAAAAATATAAACCATGTTCTCCAGAGTGCAGATAGGAAGAGCTCAGAAATGTTCACCTAAAAGTATAAAGTTAGAAATTGTACTTTTGTAAAGTCATCTCTTAGGATCACCAACATATATAAGAACACATCAGCCAGCGGTGCATGCACTCTTCATCCGAAGGAATAAACTCTGCTTCAGAAATTGAAGGTCATTAATTAAGTCCATCCTATGCATACGTAACCCATAGAGTATAGCTACAACATATGTAACAAGTAATCTAGGGCCGAAACGATTCACCGAAATATCGATACTGTTTAATATAAACACTCGATTCAATGTTCGATTCATTGCCTCGATTTTTGGTTCGATACGTTTAATACAAACGGGTTCCGTAAAATACATCAGTCTCGGCCTGTACATATTATTTCTACCTGCATGAGGGACGAAATAGTGTCGAATAGTGTTCAAACTGTTGTTTGCCTTGAGGTTGACGAAAATAATAATAAACTAATTATCAGTTTTAAACTACAGCGAACAGGCATCTCACCATTTGACAGTTTTGCTTTTAAAATTATGATTTTGAATCTTGATAATTAATTTCTTCTTCAATGTTATTATTGGTTTCTTCTGTAAATTGTATCGTATTGAATTTATTGAATCATGACATAAGTATTGCAATATGTATCATGTCGTGAAGGGGGCGTATTGTTTCAGCCCTAACGTAATCCACTGTGTACATGTCGCTGATTGTGTAGTTACCTATACTCCGTTCAACATGTAACTCCATTATTGTCCTTTTCAAGGTCGTTTGTGCTCGTCAAATATGGAGGTGATGTGAGGATTCTGTTAAGGATATCTTAACACTATGCTATCAAGACGGCAGTAATTTTTTGTCATTTTTTCTAAATAAGGTCAAAAGTGACAGTGGGAAAAAAGCGAAGAAGTCTGAATAACAGTGATGTGACTTCAGAGATTGTGGAGAAAAAACAGGTAGGTGTGAATAACTGTGATGTCACTCCGGAGATTGTGTAGAAAAAACAGGTAGGTGTGAATAACTGGTGTCACTCCGGAGATTGTGAGAAAAAAAACAGGTAGGTGTGAATAACTGTGATGTCACTCCAGAGATTGTGGAGAAAAAACAGGTAGGTGTGAATAACTGTGATGTCACTCTGGAGATTGTGGAGAAAAAACAGGTAGGTGTGAATAACTGTGATGTCACTCTGGAGATTGTGGAGAAAAAACAGGTAGGTGTGAATAACTGTGATGTCACTCTGGAGATTGTGGAGAAAAAACAGGTAGGTCTGATCTAAAGATGGAAATCCATTTTCGTGACTAGGATTTATTTTTGGTGGTGTTTTGAAGGAAATTTCCCCCATGTTTGTTTTGTTTCTGTAAGTGACATAGAAGTTGTGTATATGAAGTCCTGCTGTTGTTAATGAATTCAATATGGTCTTGTAATTTCCACTCCACATACCTTGTTTTCAGTGTAATTACTGTATCAGATAATCCAAATGTTGCTCAGTACTGTAATATCACATTTGTTATGTGTCTGAACTTCATTTTATTCATTTTTTATGACTTTTTTTTTCAGTGCTTGGAAAACTGCACAGCTGATAAAAAGGACTCCACAAAATTGGCAGATGGAAAAAATCTCCATAAAGGTATACACATACAGAATCACTATAAACAATGATCATTTTTTTCTACGTTTTCCCATTGACCTTTCTCTTCTTGAAACTTATTGTTGCAGTAGTAACAGATAAGAGCAAATAATGGTTGATGGAAGTCGCGCATCACTTATTACAGAGTCATATTTTGCAGAAGACATTACTATTCATCGTATCAATTTTCAATATTTCAGAACATCTCTATGGACACTAGATCATCTAAATATGTTAATGTGTCGTAAACCAAAGTTTTCATGTTTGAGAAATATTCACAAGATTTGTGATTTTCTCCTCAATTGTGAAAACTGCTAATACAGGAATTGAAATATTCGCCCCCGTTTAATTTCCATTTAGGTTTTCAAAGGGCAAATTTAAGACAAAGTGAAACTTTTCTCTTTTAACACAAATGTGTCCAGGCAATTTTAAAGATGAGACAAAACCACCTGTAAGTGTAGAAAGTCGAAACTATCATGGGGCGAAAATAATTCTGTATACAGTATTTGTTGCCTTGAAGCATAAAATTAATGCTTGTTTGTATTCAACATTTCTTTGCTCTGCAAATTGTAATAGTCACGAACAGTATCTTCATTGTTGATTCCTGAATAAAGGTCATCGCAGATATAAATTGGTTTACCGTAAATGGTATTGTAAGTGGCATTTATGCATCTGTGTACTGTATAGTTCAGTTTTATTTTTGTTTGATGGGACACAAATTTGTTGGATTTGGGTCTACTAGATATACTTTTACCATTAATTTTGGTGGACAGAATTTTGATGAACTCATTTTTATTTATACAATACATATATAGGGTAAAGTGATAGGAGTTGGACACCCTTAGCTTTCCTTTTCGTATGCAGATTTATTCCGACTGTTTCTCCTCTGGTATTTGTTGTTGCCCTGAAGAGCTCGATATTATTTACTATTTGTTGCTCGGATCATCCCGGTATTTTACATCATAATGCATTCAGATGCGATAAACTGCCAACATCGAAATTCTTTTCTAAGTCGGACACATTTAATATTATTACGAATTATACAGGCAGGTAACTTATTACAGGTTGAATATTGTATGCTACTGACAAATATTTTATTTTATACAATGTCATGTAGTTTTTATGAACTCATTAAAATGGTAACACAGGAAGGTACAGTACTTGATTTTAAAACAAATAAATCCAATCATGAAAGGGTCTCTGTGGCCGAGTGGTTAGAGCATCGCGCTCAAAATCACATGGCCTGTCACCTCTGTTGGCGCAGGTTCGAATCCCGCTCGTGCCGGTAAGTGAGAAAATTTCTTTTCCCAGTTTACTCTCAGAAGGTTGGTGGTCTCTTCCCAGACATATTGTATATGGGTTCTCTCTTCCACCTATAAAAACTGGGTGCCACCAGATAACTGAAAAATTGTTGAGTGTGACGGAAAACAATCAATCAATTCAATCATGAATTATTTAAAATCAGGTGTAATGAATCGAGTTGTACCAACCAGACACAAAGAGTCAGGGAGGGGGTACTTTTTTACAACGTTCATTTCCTGTTATATTTACATGTAAAGTTAGTATTTATTTTGACATGCAAAGTAAGATTATATATGGGTCTTATGTATTTTCCAAACATATTTCCATGTGATTTTGAATGTTGATTTAAAGTTAGACAGTGTCCGACTTTGTATCGAATAGCGAAATTTTACTGCCCGACTCAAGATCAAATTGATTCATCTTATTTGAACTTAAATATTTCAAAACAGAATTTCAAAAGAAATATGTGAATTCTAAATATTAAATTTATGATATATTTGTAATTAACATATTCAAATTGATTTCTCTTACACTTTTTGCCAAGTTTCACAAGTTTGATCGATCAAAATATTATTTGGCGGGTCTTCGATTTTCCTGGTTTTTCAGTACTTTTGATGGTCATGTGTAGAATTAACTATGATACCGTAATTGAAGACAGGGTTACAACTCTTTAAAGTTTAATCATTACTTTATTAAATCAATCACAAAGAAAGATTAATTTATTGCATGAATTCTGTTAAAATCAGCATCAAAGTTGTCCGACTTTAGATCATGTCTGACTCACAGTCACTCTACCCTATGTACATGTATGTTTGCTGATGTTCTTAAATTTAGCAATTTTTATTTTAATGAATCTTTGAAAATTGCTGAAAAGGCCAAAATATGTATCCACCAAAAATAACCAGTATGACAGGTTTTAAAAATTAATTATACAGTGCTCCCTCAATATATTATCCCCCGTTATAATGCCATCCCTGTCTATTGCCTGAAAATCCTAGAGAATAGATTTCTCCCCATGTTAACACCCCTGTTATAATGCCAACCCCGCATAATGCCATATGTCATAAGTACCTTTCTAATTCAGGATGGTAATAATTAGGTATTGGTTGGTGGGTGTTTTTTTTTCGGAATTAGTGAGCTCTAGAATTTATTTGTGGCATTGTTGCAGTTATAGAAGCGGAGATGAAGCAGTTTCTGGAGAATATGGATGTCACTTGTCAGGAAATGAAGGATAAACTTGGTCTGCTAGCTGATCACTCCACAGTGTCTAGTCATATGTTACAGTGGACTGTTCAGGTAAGGGAACCAGTTCACCAATAATATGAAATGAATAAGGTTATGCAGCACAATATTCCAGTGATGAAAATAAAAGCTCTGAAATAACCCTGTTTTTTGTCGCAGTACCTGCGTTGTCAACAGATGGAGCTGTTCAGCATGATCCACTGTTACTGCGCCTACAGTAGTGACTGTCAATCACAGACCGATCCATTCCTTACCACGGGGGAGGTCAGGTTGTTACAGTTCTACAGCTTCCTGTTCCAGAATCCTGACTGGGTAAGTCCATTTCATGCTGTCTTCAACACTACTTACAATGTATGTTATATAACCATAATACTGTAAATATGTTGAAATGCTGTATTGTACATGTTTATGATGCTGAGTACACTGCAGGTAATAGATCAGAACATAAATCTTGTCTGTAATAATGACACACTAGTAGGTGGCCGCGTGGTTAGATCATTGCGCTCAAAATCACACGGCCTCTCACCTCTGCTCTGCCCGGGTTCAAATCCTGTTGGCGCCAGTAAGTGAGAAAGTTTCCCAGTTTACTTTCGGAAGGTCAGTGGTCTCTTCCCAGGTACATTGTATCTGGGTTCTCTCTTCCACCAATAAAAACGGCTCCACCAGATAACTGAAAAATTATTGTATGTGCAGAAAACAGCAAAACACAAACACACTAGTAGTATTCAAAATCAATAATGTTATTGTAATCAGTAAACAAAGGTAATGTTATTGTAATCATCAAACAAAGGTAATGTTATTGTAATCATTAAACAAAGGTATTGTTATTGTGATCATTAAACACAGGTAATGCTATTGTAATCAGTAAACAAAGGTAATGTTAGTGTAATCAGTAAACAAAGGTATTGTTATTGAAATCATTAAACAAAGGTAGTGTTATTGTAATCATTAAACAAAGGTAATGTTAGTGTAATCAGTAAACAAAGGTATTGTTATTGTAATCATTAAACAAAGGTAATGTTAGTGTAATCAGTAAACAAAGGTATTGTTATTGTAATCAGTAAACAAAGGTAATGTTAGTTTAATCAGTAAACAAAGGTAATGTTAGTGTAATCAGTAAACAAAGGTAATGTTAGTGTAATGTTAGCATAATTAGTAAACAAAGGTAATGTTAGTGTAATCAGTAAACAAAGGTATTGTTAGTGTAATCAGTAAACAAAGGTATTATTATTGTAATCAGTAAACAAAGGTAATGTTATTGTAATCAGTAAACAAAGGTAATGTTAGTGTAATCAGTAAACAAAGGTATTGTTATTGAAATCATTAAACAAAGGTAGTGTTATTGTAATCATTTAACAAAGGTAATGTTATTGTAATCAGTAAACAAAGGTAATGTTATTGTAATCAGTAAACAAAGGTAATGTTAGTGTAATCAGTAAACAAAGGTATTGTTATTGTAATCAGTAAACAAAGGTAATGTTAATGTATTGTTAGCGTTATTAGTAAACAAAGGTAATGTTAGTGTAATCAGTAAACATAGGTAATGTTATTGTAATCAGTAAACAAAGGTAATGTTATCGTAATCATTAAACAAAGGTAATGTTATTGTAATCATTAAACAAAGGTATTGTTAGTGAAATCAGTAGTGAAATGACGGTAAAAGAAAATATGATGAAGTAAGCAAGAAATTCTACATAACAGATGCATTTGCAGGAATTCAATATTATAGGGTTATTGAACTTATATTGGTGAATATTGGTCAAGTTGGCTGTCAAAATGCACGAGCTTGTGAATGCATTTTGACAGCCAACGAATGCCAATATTCACCAATATAAGTTCAATAACCCCTTTTTATATAGCTAAACATTTAGTTGTTAAATTATATCCCTTTTCCCTTAAAATACTCCAAAATAGACGAGAATTTATCAATATTGGCATCTAAGGTGAAAATGTGCAATATCAGCATGCATTTTTTAACTGTTCAATATTTAACCCATCATTGATGCATGAAACAAATTGATTTTGTGAATGGGGACATCATAATTCATGTACAGTAAAACATTTTGTTTGAGTAAATATCAAATACCGGAGGACCGTCGTCTGCTATTTTGGCTTGTTTACATCATTACGGTAAGGTCAATGTTGAACGCTCATACTTGGAATGTTTCGGGCGCACACAATTTACGCAATGCAAAGTTAGCATTCAATAAATTCTCAGGATATTTAATGCTAACATTCTCTAGATTTTACACAGATTTTATAATAGACTATTTACATGTATTAGCTATACTGTATAATAAAATAGATTTATTGCAAAGAATTATGAGTATACAGTATGAAGAATTGGAAAAAAAAGATAAGGTAAGGATAGTTTATGTGACTAAGGGCATGTTTAGATAATTGGTCATAGTAATATTTTCCATTACCGGAGATTTACAAACCTATGTGACTGATTTAGATTGATCAAAGACGGCAGCTCCTTGACCTTTTGTGGACATCAA